>NC_064647.1:43425234-43704540 GCF_023864345.2 Schistocerca serialis cubense | reverse complement strand
TACTCTTGGACAGCGAGATATTATCAGCATGTAACTCACACAACAAGCAGTGGTGAATTTACTCTTGGACAGCGAGATATTATCAGCATGTAACTCACTCAACAAGCAGTGCGAGACTTTACTCTTGGACAGCGAGATATTATCAGCATGTAACTCACACAACAAGCAGTGGGTGAATTTACTCTTGGACAGCGAGATATTATCAGCATGTAACTCACTCAACAAGCAGTGCGAGACTTTACTCTTGAGACAGCGAGATATTATCAGCATGTAACTCACACAACAAGCAGTGGGTGAATTTACTCTTGGACAGCGAGATATTATCAGCATGTAACTCACTCAACAAGCAGTGCGAGACTTTACTCTTAGACAGCGAGATATTATCAGCATGTAACTCACACAACAAGCAGTGGGTGAATTTACTCTTGGACAGCGAGATATTATCAGCATGTAACTCACTCAACAAGCAGTGCGAGACTTTACTCTTGGACAGCGAGATATTATCAGCATGTAACTCACACAACAAGCAGTGGGTGAATTTACTCTTGGACAGCGAGATATTATCAGCATGTAACTCACTCAACAAGCAGTGCGAGACTTTACTCTTGGACAGCGAGATATTATCAGCATGTAACTCACACAACAAGCAGTGGGTGAATTTACTCTTGGACAGCGAGATATTATCAGCATGTAACTCACTCAACAAGCAGTGCGAGACTTTACTCTTGGACAGCGAGATATTATCAGCATGTAACTCACACAACAAGCAGTGGGTGAATTTACTCTTGGACAGCGAGATATTATCAGCATGTAACTCACTCAACAAGCAGTGCGAGACTTTACTCTTGGACAGCGAGATATTATCAGCATGTAACTCACACAACAAGCAGTGGGTGAATTTACTCTTGGACAGCGAGATATTATCAGCATGTAACTCACTCAACAAGCAGTGCGAGACTTTACTCTTGGACAGCGAGATATTATCAGCATGTAACTCACACAACAAGCAGTGGGTGAATTTACTCTTGGACAGCGAGATATTATCAGCATGTAACTCACTCAACAAGCAGTGCGAGACTTTACTCTTGGACAGCGAGATATTATCAGCATGTAACTCACACAACAAGCAGTGGGTGAATTTACTCTTGGACAGCGAGATATTATCAGCATGTAACTCACTCAACAAGCAGTGCGAGACTTTACTCTTGGACAGCGAGATATTATCAGCATGTAACTCACACAACAAGCAGTGGGTGAATTTACTCTTGGACAGCGAGATATTATCAGCATGTAACTCACTCAACAAGCAGTGCGAGACTTTACTCTTGGACAGCGAGATATTATCAGCATGTAACTCACACAACAAGCAGTGGGTGAATTTACTCTTGGACAGCGAGATATTATCAGCATGTAACTCACTCAACAAGCAGTGCGAGACTTTACTCTTGGACAGCGAGATATTATCAGCATGTAACTCACACAACAAGCAGTGGGTGAATTTACTCTTGGACAGCGAGATATTATCAGCATGTAACTCACTCAACAAGCAGTGCGAGACTTTACTCTTGGACAGCGAGATATTATCAGCATGTAACTCACACAACAAGCAGTGGGTGAATTACTCTTGGACAGCGAGATATTATCAGCATGTAACTCACTCAACAAGCAGTGCGAGACTTTACTCTTGGACAGCGAGATATTATCAGCATGTAACTCACACAACAAGCAGTGGGTGAATTTACTCTTGGACAGCGAGATATTATCAGCATGTAACTCACTCAACAAGCAGTGCGAGACTTTACTCTTAGACAGCGAGATATTATCAGCATGTAACTCACACAACAAGCAGTGGGTGAATTTACTCTTGGACAGCGAGATATTATCAGCATGTAACTCACTCAACAAGCAGTGCGAGACTTTACTCTTGGACAGCGAGATATTATCAGCATGTAACTCACTCAACAAGCAGTGCGAGACTTTACTCTTGGACAGCGAGATATTATCAGCATGTAACTCACTCAACAAGCAGTGCGAGACTTTACTCTTGGACAGCGAGATATTATCAGCATGTAACTCACACAACAAGCAGTGGGTGAATTTACTCTTGGACAGCGAGATATTATCAGCATGTAACTCACTCAACAAGCAGTGCGAGACTTTACTCTTGGACAGCGAGATATTATCAGCATGTAACTCACACAACAAGCAGTGGGTGAATTTACTCTTGGACAGCGAGATATTATCAGCATGTAACTCACTCAACAAGCAGTGCGAGACTTTACTCTTGGACAGCGAGATATTATCAGCATGTAACTCACTCAACAAGCAGTGCGAGACTTTACTCTTGGACAGCGAGATATTATCAGCATGTAACTCACACAACAAGCAGTGGGTGAATTTACTCTTGGACAGCGAGATATTATCAGCATGTAACTCACTCAACAAGCAGTGCGAGACTTTACTCTTGGACAGCGAGATATTATCAGCATGTAACTCACACAACAAGCAGTGGGTGAATTTACTCTTGGACAGCGAGATATTATCAGCATGTAACTCACTCAACAAGCAGTGCGAGACTTTACTCTTGGACAGCGAGATATTATCAGCATGTAACTCACACAACAAGCAGTGGGTGAATTTACTCTTGGACAGCGAGATATTATCAGCATGTAACTCACTCAACAAGCAGTGCGAGACTTTACTCTTGGACAGCGAGATATTATCAGCATGTAACTCACACAACAAGCAGTGGGTGAATTTACTCTTGGACAGCGAGATATTATCAGCATGTAACTCACTCAACAAGCAGTTGCGAGACTTTACTCTTGGACAGCGAGATATTATCAGCATGTAACTCACTCAACAAGCAGTGCGAGACTTTACTCTTGGACAGCGAGATATTATCAGCATGTAACTCACACAACAAGCAGTGGGTGAATTTACTCTTAGACAGCGAGATATTATCAGCATGTAACTCACTCAACAAGCAGTGCGAGACTTTACTCTTAGACAGCGAGATATTATCAGCATGTAACTCACACAACAAGCAGTGGGTGAATTTACTCTTGGACAGCGAGATATTATCAGCATGTAACTCACTCAACAAGCAGTGGTGAATTTACTCTTGGACAGCGAGATATTATCAGCATGTAACTCACACAACAAGCAGTGCGAGACTTTACTCTTGGACAGCGAGATATTATCAGCATGTAACTCACTCAACAAGCAGTGCGAGACTTTACTCTTGGACAGCGAGATATTATCAGCATGTAACTCACACAACAAGCAGTGGGTGAATTTACTCTTGGACAGCGAGATATTATCAGCATGTAACTCACTCAACAAGCAGTGCGAGACTTTACTCTTGGACAGCGAGATATTATCAGCATGTAACTCACTCAACAAGCAGTGCGAGACTTTACTCTTGGACAGCGAGATATTATCAGCATGTAACTCACACAACAAGCAGTGGGTGAATTTACTCTTGGACAGCGAGATATTATCAGCATGTAACTCACTCAACAAGCAGTGCGAGACTTTACTCTTGGACAGCGAGATATTATCAGCATGTAACTCACACAACAAGCAGTGGGTGAATTTACTCTTAGACAGCGAGATATTATCAGCATGTAACTCACTCAACAAGCAGTGCGAGACTTTACTCTTAGACAGCGAGATATTATCAGCATGTAACTCACACAACAAGCAGTGCGAGACTTTACTCTTGGACAGCGAGATATTATCAGCATGTAACTCACTCAACAAGCAGTGCGAGACTTTACTCTTGGACAGCGAGATATTATCAGCATGTAACTCACACAACAAGCAGTGGGTGAATTTACTCTTGGACAGCGAGATATTATCAGCATGTAACTCACTCAACAAGCAGTGCGAGACTTTACTCTTGGACAGCGAGATATTATCAGCATGTAACTCACTCAACAAGCAGTGCGAGACTTTACTCTTGGACAGCGAGATATTATCAGCATGTAACTCACACAACAAGCAGTGGGTGAATTTACTCTTAGACAGCGAGATATTATCAGCATGTAACTCACTCAACAAGCAGTGCGAGACTTTACTCTTTGACAGCGAGATATTATCAGCATGTAACTCACACAACAAGCAGTGCGAGACTTTACTCTTGGACAGCGAGATATTATCAGCATGTAACTCACTCAACAAGCAGTGCGAGACTTTACTCTTGGACAGCGAGATATTATCAGCATGTAACTCACACAACAAGCAGTGGGTGAATTTACTCTTGGACAGCGAGATATTATCAGCATGTAACTCACTCAACAAGCAGTGCGAGACTTTACTCTTGGACAGCGAGATATTATCAGCATGTAACTCACTCAACAAGCAGTGCGAGACTTTACTCTTGGACAGCGAGATATTATCAGCATGTAACTCACACAACAAGCAGTGGGTGAATTTACTCTTGGACAGCGAGATATTATCAGCATGTAACTCACTCAACAAGCAGTGCGAGACTTTACTCTTGGACAGCGAGATATTATCAGCATGTAACTCACACAACAAGCAGTGGGTGAATTTACTCTTAGACAGCGAGATATTATCAGCATGTAACTCACTCAACAAGCAGTGCGAGACTTTACTCTGAGACAGCGAGATATTATCAGCATGTAACTCACACAACAAGCAGTGGGTGAATTTACTCTTGGACAGCGAGATATTATCAGCATGTAACTCACTCAACAAGCAGTGGGTGAATTTACTCTTGGACAGCGAGATATTATCAGCATGTAACTCACACAACAAGCAGTGCGAGACTTTACTCTTGGACAGCGAGATATTATCAGCATGTAACTCACTCAACAAGCAGTGCGAGACTTTACTCTTGGACAGCGAGATATTATCAGCATGTAACTCACACAACAAGCAGTGGGTGAATTTACTCTTGGACAGCGAGATATTATCAGCATGTAACTCACTCAACAAGCAGTGCGAGACTTTACTCTTGGACAGCGAGATATTATCAGCATGTAACTCACTCAACAAGCAGTGCGAGACTTTACTCTTGGACAGCGAGATATTATCAGCATGTAACTCACACAACAAGCAGTGGGTGAATTTACTCTTGGACAGCGAGATATTATCAGCATGTGACTCACTCAACAAGCAGTGCGAGACTTTACTCTTGGACAGCGAGATATTATCAGCATGTAACTCACACAACAAGCAGTGGGTGAATTTACTCTTAGACAGCGAGATATTATCAGCATGTAACTCACTCAACAAGCAGTGCGAGACTTTACTCTTAGACAGCGAGATATTATCAGCATGTAACTCACACGACAAGCAGTGGGTGAATTTACTCTTGGACAGCGAGATATTATCAGCATGTAACTCACTCAACAAGCAGTGCGAGACTTTACTCTTGGACAGCGAGATATTATCAGCATGTAACTCACTCAACAAGCAGTGCGAGACTTTACTCTTGGACAGCGAGATATTATCAGCATGTAACTCACACAACAAGCAGTGCGAGACTTTACTCTTGGACAGCGAGATATTATCAGCATGTAACTCACACAACAAGCAGTGGGTGAATTTACTCTTGGACAGCGAGATATTATCAGCATGTAACTCACTCAACAAGCAGTGCGAGACTTTACTCTTAGACAGCGAGATATTATCAGCATGTAACTCACACAACAAGCAGTGGGTGAATTTACTCTTGGACAGCGAGATATTATCAGCATGTAACTCACACAACAAGCAGTGCGAGACTTTACTCTTGGACAGCGAGATATTATCAGCATGTAACTCTCTCAACAAGCAGTGCGAGACTTTACTCTTAGACAGCGAGATATTATCAGCATGTAACTCACACAACAAGCAGTGGGTGAATTTACTCTTGGACAGCGAGATATTATCAGCATGTAACTCACACAACAAGCAGTGCGAGACTTTACTCTTGGACAGCGAGATATTATCAGCATGTAACTCACACAACAAGCAGTGGGTGAATTTACTCTTGGACAGCGAGATATTATCAGCATGTAACTCACACAACAAGCCGTGCGAGACTTTACTCTTGGACAGCGAGATATTATCAGCATGTAACTGACACAACAAGCAGTGGGAGACTTTACTCTTAGACAGCGAGATATTATCAGCATGTAACTCACACAACAAGCAGTGGGTGAATTTACTCTTGGACAGCGAGATATTATCAGCATGTAACTCACACAACAAGCAGTGCGAGACTTTACTCTTGGACAGCGAGATATTATCAGCATGTAACTCACACAACAAGCAGTGCGAGACTTTACTCTTGGACAGCGAGATATTATCAGCATGTAACTCACACAACAAGCAGTGGGTGAATTTACTCTTGGACAGCGAGATATTATCAGCATGTAACTCACACAACAAGCAGTGCGAGACTTTACTCTTGGACAGCGAGATATTATCAGCATGTAACTCACACAACAAGCAGTGCGAGACTTTACTCTTGGACAGCGAGATATTATCAGCATGTAACTCACACAACAAGCAGTGGGTGAATTTACTCTTGGACAGCGAGATATTATCAGCATGTAACTCACACAACAAGCAGTGCGAGACTTTACTCTTGGAGAGCGAGATATTATCAGCATGTAACTCACACAACAAGCAGTGGGAGACTTTACTCTTGGACAGCGAGATATTATCAGCATGTAACTCACACAACAAGCAGTGGGAGACTTTACTCTTAGACAGCGAGATATTATCAGCATGTAACTCACACAACAAGCAGCGGGTGAATTTACTCTTGGACAGCGAGATATTATCAGCATGTAACTCACACAACAAGCAGTGCGAGACTTTACTCTTGGACAGCGAGATATTATCAGCATGTAACTCACACAACAAGCAGTGGGTGAATTTACTCTTGGACAGCGAGATATTATCAGCATGTAACTCACACAACAAGCAGTGCGAGACTTTACTCTTGGACAGCGAGATATTATCAGCATGTAACTCACACAACAAGCAGTGGGAGACTTTACTCTTAGACAGCGAGATATTATCAGCATGTAACTCACACAACAAGCAGTGGGTGAATTTACTCTTGGACAGCGAGATATTATCAGCATGTAACTCACACAACAAGCAGTGCGAGACTTTACTCTTGGACAGCGAGATATTATCAGCATGTAACTCACACAACAAGCAGTGGGTGAATTTACTCTTGGACAGCGAGATATTATCAGCATGTAACTCACACAACAAGCAGTGCGGGACTTTACTCTTGGACAGCGAGATATTATCAGCATGTAACTCACACAACAAGCAGTGGGTGAATTTACTCTTGGACAGCGAGATATTATCAGCATGTAACTCACACAACAAGCAGTGCGAGACTTTACTCTTGGACAGCGAGATATTATCAGCATGTAACTCACACGACAAGCAGTGGGTGAATTTACTCTTAGACAGCGAGATATTATCAGCATGTAACTCACTCAACAAGCAGTGCGAGACTTTACTCTTAGACAGCGAGATATTATCAGCATGTAACTCACACAACAAGCAGTGCGAGACTTTACTCTTGGACAGCGAGATATTATCAGCATGTAACTCACTCAACAAGCAGTGCGAGACTTTACTCTTGGACAGCGAGATATTATCAGCATGTAACTCACACAACAAGCAGTGGGTGAATTTACTCTTGGACAGCGAGATATTATCAGCATGTAACTCACTCAACAAGCAGTGCGAGACTTTACTCTTGGACAGCGAGATATTATCAGCATGTAACTCACTCAACAAGCAGTGCGAGACTTTACTCTTGGACAGCGAGATATTATCAGCATGTAACTCACTCAACAAGCAGTGGGTGAATTTACTCTTGGACAGCGAGATATTATCAGCATGTAACTCACTCAACAAGCAGTGCGAGACTTTACTCTTAGACAGCGAGATATTATCAGCATGTAACTCACACAACAAGCAGTGGGTGAATTTACTCTTGGACAGCGAGATATTATCAGCATGTAACTCACACAACAAGCAGTGGGTGAATTTACTCTTAGACAGCGAGATATTATCAGCATGTAACTCACTCAACAAGCAGTGCGAGACTTTACTCTTAGACAGCGAGATATTATCAGCATGTAACTCACACAACAAGCAGTGCGAGACTTTACTCTTGGACAGCGAGATATTATCAGCATGTAACTCACTCAACAAGCAGTGCGAGACTTTACTCTTGGACAGCGAGATATTATCAGCATGTAACTCACACAACAAGCAGTGGGTGAATTTACTCTTGGACAGCGAGATATTATCAGCATGTAACTCACTCAACAAGCAGTGCGAGACTTTACTCTTGGACAGCGAGATATTATCAGCATGTAACTCACTCAACAAGCAGTGCGAGACTTTACTCTTGGACAGCGAGATATTATCAGCATGTAACTCACACAACAAGCAGTGGGTGAATTTACTCTTGGACAGCGAGATATTATCAGCATGTAACTCACTCAACAAGCAGTGCGAGACTTTACTCTTGGACAGCGAGATATTATCAGCATGTAACTCACACAACAAGCAGTGGGTGAATTTACTCTTAGACAGCGAAATATTATCAGCATGTAACTCACTCAACAAGCAGTGCGAGACTTTACTCTTAGACAACGAGATATTATCAGCATGTAACTCACACAACAGGCAGTGGGTGAATTTACTCTTGGACAGCGAGATATTATCAGCATGTAACTCACTCAACAAGCAGTGGGTGAATTTACTCTTGGACAGCGAGATATTATCAGCATGTAACTCACACAACAAGCAGTGCGAGACTTTACTCTTGGACAGCGAGATATTATCAGCATGTAACTCACTCAACAAGCAGTGCGAGACTTTACTCTTGGACAGCGAGATATTATCAGCATGTAACTCACACAACAAGCAGTGGGTGAATTTACTCTTGGACAGCGAGATATTATCAGCATGTAACTCACTCAACAAGCAGTGCGAGACTTTACTCTTGGACAGCGAGATATTATCAGCATGTAACTCACTCAACAAGCAGTGCGAGACTTTACTCTTGGACAGCGAGATATTATCAGCATGTAACTCACACAACAAGCAGTGGGAGACTTTACTCTTGGACAGCGAGGTATTATCAGCATGTAACTCACTCAACAAGCAGTGGGAGACTTTACTCTTGGACAGCGACATATTATCAGCATGTAACTCACACAACAAGCAGTGCGAGACTTTACTCTTGGACAGCGAGATATTATCAGCATGTAACTCACACAACAAGCAGTGCGAGACTTTACTCTTGGACAGCGAGATATTATCAGCATGTAACTCACACAACAAGCAGTGGGTGAATTTACTCTTGGACAGCGAGATATTATCAGCATGTAACTCACACAACAAGCAGTGCGATACTTTACTCTTGGACAGCGAGATATTATCAGCATGTAACTCACACAACAAGCAGTGCGAGACTTTACTCTTGGACAGCGAGATATTATCAGCATGTAACTCACACAACAAGCAGTGGGTGAATTTACTCTTGGACAGCGAGATATTATCAGCATGTAACTCACACAACAAGCAGTGCGAGACTTTACTCTTGGACAGCGAGATATTATCAGCATGTAACTCACACAACAAGCAGTGGGAGACTTTACTCTTGGACAGCGAGATATTATCAGCATGTAACTCACACAACAAGCAGTGGGAGACTCTACTCTTAGACAGCGAGATATTATCAGCATGTAACTCACACAACAAGCAGCGGGTGAATTTACTCTTGGACAGCGAGATATTATCAGCATGTAACTCACACAACAAGCAGTGGGAGACTTTACTCTTGGACAGCGAGATATTATCAGCATGTAACTCACACAACAAGCAGTGGGTGAATTTACTCTTGGACAGCGAGATATTATCAGCATGTAACTCACACAACAAGCAGTGCGAGACTTTACTCTTGGACAGCGAGATATTATCAGCATGTAACTCACACAACAAGCAGTGGGAGACTTTACTCTTAGACAGCGAGATATTATCAGCATGTAACTCACACAACAAGCAGTGGGTGAATTTACTCTTGGACAGCGAGATATTATCAGCATGTAACTCACACAACAAGCAGTGCGAGACTTTACTCTTGGACAGCGAGATATTATCAGCATGTAACTCACACAACAAGCAGTGGGTGAATTTACTCTTGGACAGCGAGATATTATCAGCATGTAACTCACACAACAAGCAGTGCGGGACTTTACTCTTGGACAGCGAGATATTATCAGCATGTAACTCACACAACAAGCAGTGGGTGAATTTACTCTTGGACAGCGAGATATTATCAGCATGTAACTCACACAACAAGCAGTGCGAGACTTTACTCTTGGACAGCGAGATATTATCAGCATGTAACTCACACAACAAGCAGTGGGTGAATTTACTCTTAGACAGCGAGATATTATCAGCATGTAACTCACTCAACAAGCAGTGCGAGACTTTACTCTTAGACAGCGAGATATTATCAGCATGTAACTCACACAACAAGCAGTGCGAGACTTTACTCTTGGACAGCGAGATATTATCAGCATGTAACTCACTCAACAAGCAGTGCGAGACTTTACTCTTGGACAGCGAGATATTATCAGCATGTAACTCACACAACAAGCAGTGGGTGAATTTACTCTTGGACAGCGAGATATTATCAGCATGTAACTCACTCGACAAGCAGTGCGAGACTTTACTCTTGGACAGCGAGATATTATCAGCATGTATCTCACTCAACAAGCAGTGCGAGACTTTACTCTTGGACAGCGAGATATTATCAGCATGTAACTCACACAACAAGCAGTGGGTGAATTTACTCTTGGACAGCGAGATATTATCAGCATGTAACTCACTCAACAAGCAGTGCGAGACTTTACTCTTGGACAGCGAGATATTATCAGCATGTAACTCACACAACAAGCAGTGGGTGAATTTACTCTTAGACAGCGAGATATTATCAGCATGTAACTCACTCAACAAGCAGTGCGAGACTTTACTCTTAGACAGCGAGATATTATCAGCATGTAACTCACACAACAGGCAGTGGGTGAATTTACTCTTGGACAGCGAGATATTATCAGCATGTAACTCACTCAACAAGCAGTGGGTGAATTTACTCTTGGACAGCGAGATATTATCAGCATGTAACTCACACAACAAGCAGTGCGAGACTTTACTCTTGGACAGCGAGATATTATCAGCATGTAACTCACTCAACAAGCAGTGCGAGACTTTACTCTTGGACAGCGAGATATTATCAGCATGTAACTCACACAACAAGCAGTGGGTGAATTTACTCTTGGACAGCGAGATATTATCAGCATGTAACTCACTCAACAAGCAGTGCGAGACTTTACTCTTGGACAGCGAGATATTATCAGCATGTAACTCACTCAACAAGCAGTGCGAGACTTTACTCTTGGACAGCGAGATATTATCAGCATGTAACTCACACAACAAGCAGTGGGTGAATTTACTCTTGGACAGCGAGATATTATCAGCATGTAACTCACTCAACAAGCAGTGCGAGACTTTACTCTTGGACAGCGAGATATTATCAGCATGTAACTCACACAACAAGCAGTGGGTGAATTTACTCTTGGACAGCGAGATATTATCAGCATGTAACTCACTCAACAAGCAGTGCGAGACTTTACTCTTGGACAGCGAGATATTATCAGCATGTAACTCACTCAACAAGCAGTGCGAGACTTTACTCTTGGACAGCGAGATATTATCAGCATGTAACTCACTCAACAAGCAGTGCGAGACTTTACTCTTGGACAGCGAGATATTATCAGCATGTAACTCACACAACAAGCTGTGGGTGAATTTACTCTTGGACAGCGAGATATTATCAGCATGTAACTCACTCAACAAGCAGTGCGAGACTTTACTCTTAGACAGCGAGATATTATCAGCATGTAACTCACACAACAAGCAGTGGGTGAATTTACTCTTGGACAGCGAGATATTATCAGCATGTAACTCACACAACAAGCAGTGCGAGACTTTACTCTTGGACGGCGAGATATTATCAGCATGTAACTCACTCAACAAGCAGTGCGAGACTTTACTCTTAGACAGCGAGATATTATCAGCATGTAACTCACACAACAAGCAGTGGGTGAATTTACTCTTGGACAGCGAGATATTATCAGCATGTAACTCACACAACAAGCAGTGCGAGACTTTACTCTTGGACAGCGAGATATTATCAGCATGTAACTCACACAACAAGCAGTGGGTGAATTTACTCTTGGACAGCGAGATATTATCAGCATGTAACGCACACAACAAGCCGTGCGAGACTTTACTCTTGGACAGCGAGATATTATCAGCATGTAACTCACACAACAAGCAGTGGGAGACTTTACTCTTAGACAGCGAGATATTATCAGCATGTAACTCACACAACAAGCAGTGGGTGAATTTACTCTTGGACAGCGAGATATTATCAGCATGTAACTCACACAACAAGCAGTGCGAGACTTTACTCTTGGACAGCGAGATATTATCAGCATGTAACTCACACAACAAGCAGTGAGAGACTTTACTCTTGGACAGCGAGATATTATCAGCATGTAACTCACACAACAAGCAGTGGGTGAATTTACTCTTGGACTGCGAGATATTATCAGCATGTAACTCACACAACAAGCAGTGCGAGACTTTACTCTTGGACAGCGAGATATTATCAGCATGTAACTCACACAACAAGCAGTGCGAGACTTTACTCTTGGACAGCGAGATATTATCAGCATGTAACTCACACAACAAGCAGTGGGTGAATTTACTCTTGGACAGCGAGATATTATCAGCATGTAACTCACACAACAAGCAGTGCGAGACTTTACTCTTGGACAGCGAGATATTATCAGCATGTAACTCACACAACAAGCAGTGGGAGACTTTACTCTTGGACAGCGAGATATTATCAGCATGTAACTCACACAACAAGCAGTGGGAGACTTTACTCTTAGACAGCGAGGTATTATCAGCATGTAACTCACACAACAAGCAGTGGGTGAATTTACTCTTGGACAGCGAGATATTATCAGCATGTAACTCACACAACAAGCAGTGCGAGACTTTACTCTTGGACAGCGAGATATTATCAGCATGTAACTCACACAACAAGCAGTGGGTGAATTTACTCTTGGACAGCGAGATATTATCAGCATGTAACTCACACAACAAGCAGTGCGAGACTTTACTCTTGGACAGCGAGATATTATCAGCATGTAACTCACACAACAAGCAGTGGGAGACTTTACTCTTAGACAGCGAGATATTATCAGCATGTAACTCACACAACAAGCAGTGGGTGAATTTACTCTTGGACAGCGAGATATTATCAGCATGTAACTCACACAACAAGCAGTGCGAGACTTTACTCTTGGACAGCGAGATATTATCAGCATGTAACTCACACAACAAGCAGTGGGTGAATTTACTCTTGGACAGCGAGATATTATCAGCATGTAACTCACACAACAAGCAGTGCGAGACTTTACTCTTGGACAGCGAGATATTATCAGCATGTAACTCACACAACAAGCAGTGGGTGAATTTACTCTTGGACAGCGAGATATTATCAGCATGTAACTCACACAACAAGCAGTGCGAGACTTTACTCTTGGACAGCGAGATATTATCAGCATGTAACTCACACAACAAGCAGTGGGTGAATTTACTCTTGGACAGCGAGATATTATCAGCATGTAACTCACACAACAAGCAGTGGGTGAATTTACTCTTGGACAGCGAGATATTATCAGCATGTAACTCACACAACAAGCAGTGCGAGACTTTACTCTTGGACAGCGAGATATTATCAGCATGTAACTCACACAACAAGCAGTGGGTGAATTTACTCTTGGACAGCGAGATATTATCAGCATGTAACTCACACAACAAGCAGTGCGAGACTTTACTCTTGGACAGCGAGATATTATCAGCATGTAACTCACACAACAAGCAGTGGGAGACTTTACTCTTAGACAGCGAGATATTATCAGCATGTAACTCACACAACAAGCAGTGCGAGACTTTACTCTTGGACAGCGAGATATTATCAGCATGTAACTCACACAACAAGCAGTGGGTGAATTTACTCTTGGACAGCGAGATATTATCAGCATGTAACTCACACAACAAGCAGTGCGAGACTTTACTCTTGGACAGCGAGATATTATCAGCATGTAACTCACACAACAAGCAGTGGGAGACTTTACTCTTGGACAGCGAGATATTATCAGCATGTAACTCACACAACAAGCAGTGGGTGAATTTACTCTTGGACAGCGAGATATTATCAGCATGTAACTCACACAACAAGCAGTGCGAGACTTTACTCTTGGACAGCGAGATATTATCAGCATGTAACTCACACAACAAGCAGTGGGAGACTTTACTCTTAGACAGCGAGATATTATGAGCATGTAACTCACACAACAAGCAGTGGGTGAATTTACTCTTGGACAGCGAGATATTATCAGCATGTAACTCACACAACAAGCAGTGCGAGACTTTACTCTTGGACAGCGAGATATTATCAGCATGTAACTCACACAACAAGCAGTGGGAGACTTTACTCTTGGACAGCGAGATATTATCAGCATGTAACACACACAACAAGCAGTGGGTGAATTTACTCTTGGACAGCGAGATATTATCAGCATGTAACTCACACAACAAGCAGTGCGAGACTTTACTCTTGGACAGCGAGATATTATCAGCATGTAACTCACACAACAAGCAGTGGGAGACTTTACTCTTGGACAGCGAGATATTATCAGCATGTAACTCACACAACAAGCAGTGGGAGACTTTACTCTTAGACAGCGAGATATTATCAGCATGTAACTCACACAACAAGCAGTGGGTGAATTTACTCTTGGACAGCGAGATATTATCAGCATGTAACTCACACAACAAGCAGTGCGAGACTTTACTCTTGGACAGCGAGATATTATCAGCATGTAACTCACACAACAAGCAGTGGGAGACTTTACTCTTGGACAGCGAGATATTATCAGCATGTAACTCACACAACAAGCAGTGCGAGACTTTACTCTTGGTCAGCGAGATATTATCATCATGTAACTCACTCAACAAGCAGTGCGAGACTTTACTCTTGGACAGCGAGATATTATCAGCATGTAACTCACACAACAAGCAGTGCGAGACTTTACTCTTGGACAGCGAGATATTATCAGCATGTAACTCACACAACAAGCAGTGGGTGAATTTACTCTTGGACAGCGAGATATTATCAGCATGTAACTTACACAACAAGCAGTGCGAGACTTTACCCTTGGAAAGCGAGATATTATCAGCATGTAACTCACACAACAAGCAGTGGGAGAATTTACTCTTAGACAGCGAGATATTATCAGCATGTAACTCACACAACAAGCAGTGGGAGAATTTACTCTTGGACAGCGAGATATTATCAGCATGTAACTCACACAACAAGCAGTGCGAGACTTTACTCTTGGACAGCGAGATATTATCAGCATGTAACTCACACAACAAGCAGTGCGAGACTTTACTCTTGGACAGCGAGATATTATCAGCATGTAACTCACACAACAAGCAGTGGGAGACTTTACTCTTGGACAGCGAGATATTATCATCATGTAACTCGCACAACAAGCAGTGGGAGAATTTACTCTTAGACAGCGAGATATTATCAGCATGTAACTCACACAATAAGCAGTGGGAGAATTTACTCTTAGACAGCGAGATATTATCAGCATGTAACTCACACAACAAGCAGTGGGAGAATTTACTCTTGGACAGCGAGATATTATCAGCATGTAACTCACACAACAAGCAGTGCGAGACTTTACTCTTGGACAGCGAGATATTATCAGCATGTAACTCACACAACAAGCCGTGGGAGACTTTACTCTTGGACAGCGAGATATTATCAGCATGTAACTCACACAACAAGCAGTGGGAGACTTTACTCTTGGACAGCGAGATATTATCAGCATGTAACTCACACAACAAGCCGTGGGAGACTTTACTCTTGGACAGCGAGATATTATCAGCATGTAACTCACACAACAAGCAGTGGGAGACTTTACTCTTGGACAGCGAGATATTATCAGCATGTAACTCACACAACAAGCAGTGGGAGAATTTACTCTTGACAGCGAGATATTATCAGCATGTAACTCACACAACAAGCAGTGGGAGAATTTACTCTTGGACAGCGAGATATTATCAGCATGTAACTCACACAACAAGCAGTGCGAGACTTTACTCTTGGACAGCGAGATATTATCAGCATGTAACTCACACAACAAGCAGTGGGAGACTTTACTCTTGGACAGCGAGATATTATCAGCATGTAACTCACACAACAAGCAGTGGGAGAATTTACTCTTGGACAGCGAGATATTATCAGCATGTAACTCACACAACAAGCCGTGGGAGACTTTACTCTTGGACAGCGAGATATTATCAGCATGTAACTCACACAACAAGCAGTGCGAGACTTTACTCTTGGACAGCGATATATTATCAGCATGTAACTCACACAACAAGCCGTGGGAGACTTTACTCTTGGACAGCGAGATATTATCAGCATGTAACTCACACAACAAGCAGTGGGAGACTTTACTCTTAGACAGCGAGATATTATCAGCATGTAACTCACACAACAAGCCGTGGGAGACTTTACTCTTGGACAGCGAGATATTATCAGCATGTAACTCACACAACAAGCAGTGGGAGACTTTACTCTTGGACAGCGAGATATTATCAGCATGTAACTCACACAACAAGCAGTGGGAGAATTTACTCTTAGACAGCGAGATATTATCAGCATGTAACTCACACAACAAGCAGTGGGAGAATTTACTCTTGGACAGCGAGATATTATCAGCATGTAACTCACACAACAAGCAGTGCGAGACTTTACTCTTGGACAGCGAGATATTATCAGCATGTAACTCACACAATAAGCCGTGGGAGACTTTACTCTTGGACAGCGAGATATTATCAGCATGTAACTCACACAACAAGCAGTGGGAGACTTTACTCTTGGACAGCGAGATATTATCAGCATGTAACTCACACAACAAGCAGTGCGAGACTTTACTCTTGGACAGCGAGATATTATCAGCATGTAACTCACACAACAAGCAGTGCGAGACTTTACTCTTGGACAGCGAGATATTATCAGCATGTAACTCACACAACAAGCAGTGGGAGACTTTACTCTTGGACAGCGAGATATTATCAGCATGTAACTCACACAACAAGCAGTGGGAGAATTTACTCTTAGACAGCGAGATATTATCAGCATGTAACTCACACAACAAGCAGTGGGAGAATTTACTCTTGGACAGCGAGATATTATCAGCATGTAACTCACACAACAAGCAGTGCGAGACTTTACTCTTGGACAGCGAGATATTATCAGCATGTAACTCACACAACAAGCCGTGGGAGACTTTACTCTTGGACAGCGAGATATTATCAGCATGTAACTCACACAACAAGCAGTGGGAGACTTTACTCTTGGACAGCGAGATATTATCAGCATGTAACTCACACAACAAGCAGTGCGAGACTTTACTCTTGGACAGCGAGATATTATCAGCATGTAACTCACACAACAAGCAGTGGGAGAATTTACTCTTAGACAGCGAGATATTATCAGCATGTAACTCACACAACAAGCAGTGGGAGAATTTACTCTTAGACATTGAGATATTATCAGCATGTAACTCACACAACAAGCAGTGGGAGTATTTACTCTTGGACAGCGAGATATTATCAGCATGTAACTCACACAACAAGCAGTGCGAGACTTTACTTTTGGACAGCGAGATATTATCAGCATGTAACTCACACAACAAGCCGTGGGAGACTTTACTCTTGGACAGCGAGATATTATCAGCATGTAACTCACACAACAAGCAGTGGGAGACTTTACTCTTGGACAGCGAGATATTATCAGCATGTAACTCACACAACAAGCCGTGGGAGACTTTACTCTTGGACAGCGAGATATTATCAGCATGTAACTCACACAACAAGCAGTGGGAGACTTTACTCTTGGACAGCGAGATATTATCAGCATGTAACTCACACAACAAGCAGTGGGAGAATTTACTCTTAGACAGCGAGATATTATCAGCATGTAACTCACACAACAAGCAGTGGGAGAATTTACTCTTGGACAGCGAGATATTATCAGCATGTAACTCACACAACAAGCAGTGCGAGACTTTACTCTTGGACAGCGAGATATTATCAGCATGTAACTCACACAACAAGCAGTGGGAGACTTTACTCTTGGACAGCGAGATATTATCAGCATGTAACTCACACAACAAGCCATGGGAGACTTTACTCTTGGACAGCGAGATATTATCAGCATGTAACTCACACCACAAGCCGTGGGAGACTTTACTCTTGGACAGCGAGATATTATCTGCATGTAACTCACACAACAAGCAGTGCGAGACTTTACTCTTGGACAGCGAGATATTATCAGCATGTAACTCACACAACAAGCTGTGGGAGACTTTACTCTTGGACAGCGAGATATTATCAGCATGTAACTCACACAACAAGCAGTGGGAGACTTTACTCTTAGACAGCGAGATATTATCAGCATGTAACTCACACAACAAGCCGTGGGAGACTTTACTCTTGGACAGCGAGATTTTATCAGCATGTAACTCACACAACAAGCAGTGGGAGACTTTACTCTTGGACAGCGAGATATTATCAGCATGTAACTCACACAACAAGCAGTGGGAGAATTTACTCTTAGACAGCGAGATATTATCAGCATGTAACTCACACAACAAGCAGTGGGAGAATTTACTCTTGGACAGCGAGATATTATCAGCATGTAACTCACACAACAAGCAGTGCGAGACTTTACTCTTGGACAGCGAGATATTATCAGCATGTAACTCACACAACAAGCCGTGGGAGACTTTACTCTTGGACAGCGAGATATTATCAGCATGTAACTCACACAACAAGCAGTGGGAGACTTTACTCTTGGACAGCGAGATATTATCAGCATGTAACTCACACAACAAACAGTGCGAGACTTTACTCTTGGACAGCGAGATATTATCATCATGTAACTCACACAACAAGCAGTGCGAGACTTTACTCTTGGACAGCGAGATATTATCAGCATGTAACTCACACAACAAGCAGTGGGAGACTTTACTCTTGGAGAGCGAGATATTTTCAGCATGTAACTCACACAACAAGCAGTGGGAGACTTTACTCTTAGACAGCGAGATATTATCAGCATGTAACTCACACAACAAGCAGTGGGAGAATTTACTCTTGGACAGCGAGATATTATCAGCATGTAACTCACACAACAAGCAGTGCGAGACTTTACTCTTGGACAGCGAGATATTATCAGCATGTAACTCACACAACAAGCAGTGGGAGACTTTACTCTTGGACAGCGAGATATTATCAGCATGTAACTCACACAACAAGCAGTGCGAGACTTTACTCTTGGACAGCGAGATATTATCAGCATGTAACTCACACAACAAGCAGTGGGAGACTTTACTCTTGGACAGCGAGATATTATCAGCATGTAACTCACACAACAAGCAGTGGGGGACTTTACTCTTGGACAGCGAGATATTATCAGCATGAAACTCACACAACAAGCAGTGCGAGACTTTACTCTTGGACAGCAAGATATTATCAGCATGTAACTCACACAACAAGCAATGGGATACTTTACTCTTAGACAGCGAGATATTATCAGCATGTAACTCACACAACAAGCAGTGCGAGAATTTACTCTTGGACAGCGAGATATTATCAGCATGTAACTCACACAACAAGCAGTGCGAAACTTTACTCTTGGACAGCGAGATATTATCAGCATGTAACTCACACAACAAGCAGTGGGAGACTTTACTCTTGGACAGCGAGATATTATCAGCATGTAACTCACACAACAAGCAGTGGGAGAATTTACTCTTGGACAGCGAGATATTATCAGCATGTAACTCACACAACAAGCAGTGCGAGACTTTACTCTTGGACAGCGATATATTATCAGCATGTAACTCACACAACAAGCCGTGGGAGACTTTACTCTTGGACAGCGAGATATTATCAGCATGTAACTCACACAACAAGCAGTGGGAGACTTTACTCTTAGACAGCGAGATATTATCAGCATGTAACTCACACAACAAGCCGTGGGAGACTTTACTCTTGGACAGCGAGATATTATCAGCATGTAACTCACACAACAAGCAGTGGGAGACTTTACTCTTGGACAGCGAGATATTATCAGCATGTAACTCACACAACAAGCAGTGGGAGAATTTACTCTTAGACAGCGAGATATTATCAGCATGTAACTCACACAACAAGCAGTGGGAGAATTTACTCTTGGACAGCGAGATATTATCAGCATGTAACTCACACAACAAGCAGTGCGAGACTTTACTCTTGGACAGCGAGATATTATCAGCATGTAACTCACACAATAAGCCGTGGGAGACTTTACTCTTGGACAGCGAGATATTATCAGCATGTAACTCACACAACAAGCAGTGGGAGACTTTACTCTTGGACAGCGAGATATTATCAGCATGTAACTCACACAACAAGCAGTGCGAGACTTTACTCTTGGACAGCGAGATATTATCAGCATGTAACTCACACAACAAGCCGTGGGAGACTTTACTCTTGGACAGCGAGATATTATCAGCATGTAACTCACACAACAAGCAGTGGGAGACTTTACTCTTAGACAGCGAGATATTATCAGCATGTAACTCACACAACAAGCCGTGGGAGACTTTACTCTTGGACAGCGAGATATTATCAGCATGTAACTCACACAACAAGCAGTGGGAGACTTTACTCTTGGACAGCGAGATATTATCAGCATGTAACTCACACAACAAGCAGTGGGAGAATTTACTCTTAGACAGCGAGATATTATCAGCATGTAACTCACACAACAAGCAGTGGGAGAATTTACTCTTGGACAGCGAGATATTATCAGCATGTAACTCACACAACAAGCAGTGCGAGACTTTACTCTTGGACAGCGAGATATTATCAGCATGTAACTCACACAACAAGCCGTGGGAGACTTTACTCTTGGACAGCGAGATATTATCAGCATGTAACTCACACAACAAGCAGTGGGAGACTTTACTCTTGGACAGCGAGATATTATCAGCATGTAACTCACACAACAAGCAGTGCGAGACTTTACTCTTGGACAGCGAGATATTATCAGCATGTAACTCACACAACAAGCAGTGGGAGAATTTACTCTTAGACAGCGAGATATTATCAGCATGTAACTCACACAACAAGCAGTGGGAGAATTTACTCTTAGACATTGAGATATTATCAGCATGTAACTCACACAACAAGCAGTGGGAGAATTTACTCTTGGACAGCGAGATATTATCAGCATGTAACTCACACAACAAGCAGTGCGAGACTTTACTTTTGGACAGCGAGATATTATCAGCATGTAACTCACACAACAAGCCGTGGGAGACTTTACTCTTGGACAGCGAGATATTATCAGCATGTAACTCACACAACAAGCAGTGGGAGACTTTACTCTTGGACAGCGAGATATTATCAGCATGTAACTCACACAACAAGCCGTGGGAGACTTTACTCTTGGACAGCGAGATATTATCAGCATGTAACTCACACAACAAGCAGTGGGAGACTTTACTCTTGGACAGCGAGATATTATCAGCATGTAACTCACACAACAAGCAGTGGGAGAATTTACTCTTAGACAGCGAGATATTATCAGCATGTAACTCACACAACAAGCAGTGGGAGAATTTACTCTTGGACAGCGAGATATTATCAGCATGTAACTCACACAACAAGCAGTGCGAGACTTTACTCTTGGACAGCGAGATATTATCAGCATGTAACTCACACAACAAGCAGTGGGAGACTTTACTCTTGGACAGCGAGATATTATCAGCATGTAACTCACACAACAAGCCATGGGAGACTTTACTCTTGGACAGCGAGATATTATCAGCATGTAACTCACACCACAAGCCGTGGGAGACTTTACTCTTGGACAGCGAGATATTATCTGCATGTAACTCACACAACAAGCAGTGCGAGACTTTACTCTTGGACAGCGAGATATTATCAGCATGTAACTCACACAACAAGCTGTGGGAGACTTTACTCTTGGACAGCGAGATATTATCAGCATGTAACTCACACAACAAGCAGTGGGAGACTTTACTCTTAGACAGCGAGATATTATCAGCATGTAACTCACACAACAAGCCGTGGGAGACTTTACTCTTGGACAGCGAGATTTTATCAGCATGTAACTCACACAACAAGCAGTGGGAGACTTTACTCTTGGACAGCGAGATATTATCAGCATGTAACTCACACAACAAGCAGTGGGAGAATTTACTCTTAGACAGCGAGATATTATCAGCATGTAACTCACACAACAAGCAGTGGGAGAATTTACTCTTGGACAGCGAGATATTATCAGCATGTAACTCACACAACAAGCAGTGCGAGACTTTACTCTTGGACAGCGAGATATTATCAGCATGTAACTCACACAACAAGCCGTGGGAGACTTTACTCTTGGACAGCGAGATATTATCAGCATGTAACTCACACAACAAGCAGTGGGAGACTTTACTCTTGGACAGCGAGATATTATCAGCATGTAACTCACACAACAAACAGTGCGAGACTTTACTCTTGGACAGCGAGATATTATCATCATGTAACTCACACAACAAGCAGTGCGAGACTTTACTGTTGGACAGCGAGATATTATCAGCATGTAACTCACACAACAAGCAGTGGGAGACTTTACTCTTGGAGAGCGAGATATTTTCAGCATGTAACTCACACAACAAGCAGTGGGAGACTTTACTCTTAGACAGCGAGATATTATCAGCATGTAACTCACACAACAAGCAGTGGGAGAATTTACTCTTGGACAGCGAGATATTATCAGCATGTAACTCACACAACAAGCAGTGCGAGACTTTACTCTTGGACAGCGAGATATTATCAGCATGTAACTCACACAACAAGCAGTGGGAGACTTTACTCTTGGACAGCGAGATATTATCAGCATGTAACTCACACAACAAGCAGTGCGAGACTTTACTCTTGGACAGCGAGATATTATCAGCATGTAACTCACACAACAAGCAGTGGGAGACTTTACTCTTGGACAGCGAGATATTATCAGCATGTAACTCACACAACAAGCAGTGGGGGACTTTACTCTTGGACAGCGAGATATTATCAGCATGAAACTCACACAACAAGCAGTGCGAGACTTTACTCTTGGACAGCGAGATATTATCAGCATGTAACTCACACAACAAGCAATGGGATACTTTACTCTTAGACAGCGAGATATTATCAGCATGTAACTCACACAACAAGCAGTGCGAGAATTTACTCTTGGACAGCGAGATATTATCAGCATGTAACTCACACAACAAGCAGTGCGAAACTTTACTCTTGGACAGCGAGATATTATCAGCATGTAACTCACACAACAAGCAGTGGGAGACTTTACTCTTGGACAGCGAGATATTATCAGCATGTAACTCACACAACAAGCAGTGGGAGAATTTACTCTTGGACAGCGAGATATTATCAGCATGTAACTCACACAACAAGCAGTGGGAGACTTTACTCTTAGACAGCGAGATATTATCAGCATGTAACTCACACAACAAGCAGTGCGAGACTTTACGCTTAGACAGCGAGATATTATCAGCATGTAACTCACACAACAAGCAGTGGGGGACTTTACTCTTGGACAGCGAGATATTATCAGCATGTAACTCACACAACAAGCAGTGCGAGACTTTACTCTTGGACAGCGAGATATTATCAGCATGTTACTCACACAACAAGCAGTGGGAGACTTTACTCTTAGACAGCGAGATATTATCAGCATGTAACTCACACAACAAGCAGTGCGAGACTTTACTCTTAGACAGCGAGATATTATCAGCATGTAACTCACACAACAAGCAGTGGGAGACTTTACTCTTGGACAGCGAGATATTATCAGCATGTAACTCACACAACAAGCAGTGGGAGACTTTACTCTTGGACAGCGAGATATTATCAGCATGTAACTCACACAACAAGCAGTGCGAGACTTTACTCTTGGACAGCGAGATATTATCAGCATATAACTCACACAACAAGCAGTGGGAGACTTTACTCTTGGACAGCGAGGTATTATCAGCATGTAACTCACTCAACAAGCAGTGGGAGACTTTACTCTTGGACAGCGAGATATTATCAGCATGTAACTCACACAACAAGCAGTGGGAGACTTTACTCTTGGACAGCGAGATATTATCAGCATGTAACTCACACAACAAGCAGTGGGAGACTTTAGTCTTGGACAGCGAGATATTATCAGCATATAACTCACACAACAAGCAGTGGGAGACTTTACTCTTGGACAGCGAGATATTATCAGCATGTAACTCACTCAACAAGCAGTGGGAGACTTTACTCTTGGACAGCGAGATATTATCAACATGTAACTCACACAACAAGCAGTGGGAGACTTTACTCTTGGACAGCGAGATATTATCAGCATGTAAATCACACAACAAGCAGTGGGAGACTTTACTCTTGGACAGCGACTTATTATCAGCATATAACTCACACAATAAGCAGCGGGAGACTTTACTCTTGGACAGCGAGATATTATCAGCATGTAACTCACACAACAAGCAGTACGAGACTTTACTCTTGGAGAGCGAGATATTATCAGTATGTAAGTCACACAACAAGCAGTGGGAGACTTTACTCTTGGACAGCGAGATATTATCAGCATGTAACTCACACAACAAGCAGTGCGAGAATTTACTCTTGGACAGCGACATATTATCAGCATGTAACTCACACAACAAGCAGTGGGGGACTTTACTCTTGGACAGCGAGATATTATCATCATGTAACTCACACAACAAGCAGTGGGAGACTTTACTCTTGGACAGCGAGATATTATCAGCATGTAACTCACACAACAACCAGTGGGAGACTTTACTCTTGGACAGCGAGATATTATCAGCATGTAACTCACACGACAAGCAGTGAGAGACTTTACTCTTGGAGAGCGAGATATTATCAGTATGTAAGTCACACAACAAGCAGTGGGAGACTTTACTCTTGGACAGCGAGATATTATCAGCATGTAACTCACACAACAAGCAGTGCGAGAATTTACTCTTGGACAGCGACATATTATCAGCATGTAACTCACACAACAAGCAGTGGGGGACTTTACTCTTGGACAGCGAGATATTATCATCATGTAACTCACACAACAAGCAGTGGGAGACTTTACTCTTGGACAGCGAGATATTATCAGCATGTAACTCACACAACAACCAGTGGGAGACTTTACTCTTGGACAGCGAGATATTATCAGCATGTAACTCACACGACAAGCAGTGCGAGACTTTACTCTTGGACAGCGAGATATTATCAGCATGTAACTCACACAACAAGCAGTGGGAGACTTTACCCTTGGACAGCGAGATATTATCAGCATGTAACTCACATAACAAGCAGTGGGAGACTTTCCTCTTGGACAGCGAGATATTATCAGCGTGTAATTCACACAACAAGCAGTGGGAGACTTTACTCTTGGACAGCGAGATATTATCAGCATATAACTCACACAACAAGCAGTGGGAGACTTTGCTCTTGGACAGCGAGATATTATCAGCATGTAACTCACACAACAAGCAGTGCGGGACTTTACTCGTGGACAGCGAGATATTATCAGCATGTAACTCACACAACAAGCAGTGCGAGACTTTACTCTTGGACAGCGTGATATTATCAGCTAGTAACTCACACAACAAGCAGTGGGAGACTTTACTCTTGGACAGCGAGATATTATCAGCATGTAACTCACACAACAAGCAGTGGGAGACTTTACTCCTGGATAGCGAGATATTATCAGCATGTAACTCACACAACAAGCAGTGCGAGACTTTACTCTTGGACAGCGAGATATTATCAGCATGTAACTCACACAACAAGCAGTGGGAGACTTTACTCTTGGACAGCGAGATATTATCAGCATGTAACTCACACAACAAGCAGTGGGAGACTTTACTCTTGGACAGCGAGATATTATCAGCATGTAACTCACACAACAAGCAGTGGGAGACTTTACTCTTGGACAGCGAGATATTATCAGCATGTAACTCACACAACAAGCAGTGGGAGACTTTACTCTTGGACAGCGAGATATTATCAGCATGTAACTCACACAACAAGCAGTGGGAGACTTTACTCTTGGACAGCGAGATATTATCAGCATGTAACTCACACAACAAGCAGTGGGAGACTTTACTCTTGGACAGCGAGATATTATCAGCATGTAAATCACACAACAAGCAGTGGGAGACTTTACTCTTGGACAGCGACTTATTATCAGCATATAACTCACACAATAAGCAGTGGGAGACTTTACTCTTGGACAGCGAGATATTATCAGCATGTGACTCACACAACAAGCAGTGGGAGACTTTACTCTTGGACAGCGAGATATTATCAGCATGTAACTCACACAACAAGCAGTGGGAGACTTAACTCTTGGACAGCGAGATATTATCAGCATGTAACTCACACAACAATCAGTGGGAGACTTTACTCTTGGACAGCGAGATATTATCAGCATGTAACTCACACAACAAGCAGTGGGAGACTTTACTATTGGACAGCGAGATATTATCAGCATGTAACTCACACAACAAGCAGTGGGAGACTTTACTCTTGGACAGCGAGATATTATCAGCATGAAACTCACACAACAAGCAGTGGGAGACTTTACTCTTGGACAGCGAGATATAATCAGCATGTAACTCACACAACAAGCAGTGCGAGACTTTACTCTTGGACAGCGAGATATTATCAGCATGTAACTCACACAACAAGCAGTGGGAGACTTTACTCTTGGACAGCGAGATATTATCAGCATGTAACTCACACAACAAGCAGTGGGAGACTTTACTCTTGGACAGCGAGATATTATCAGGATATAACTCACACAATAAGCAGTGGGAGACTTTACTCTTGGATAGCGAGATATTATCAGCATGTAACTCACACAACAAGCAGTGGGAGACATTACTCTTGGACAGCGAGATATTATCAGCATGTAACTCACACAACAAGCAGTGGGAGACTTTACTCTTGGACAGCGAGATATTATCAGCATGTAACTCACACAACAAGCAGTGGGAGACTTTACTCTTGGACAGCGAGATATTATCAGCATGTAACTCACACAACAAGCAGTGGGAGACTTTACTCTTGGACAGCGATTTATTATCAGCATATAACTCACACAATAAGCAGTGGGAGACTTTACTCTTGGACAGCGAGATATTATCAGCATGTAACTCACACAACAAGCAGTGGGAGACTTTACTCTTGGACAGCGAGATATTATCAGCATGTAACTCACACAACAAGCAGTGGGAGACTTTACTCTTGGACAGCGAGATATTATCAGCATGTAACTCACACAACAAGCAGTGGGAGACTTTACTCTTGGACAGTGACTTATTATCAGCATATAACTCATACAATAAGCAGTGGGAGACTTTACTCTTGGACATCGAGATATTATCAGCATGTAACTCACACAACAAGCAGTGGGAGACTTTACTCTTGGACAGCGAGATATTATCAGCATGTAACTCACACAACAAGCAGTGGGAGACTTTACTCTTGGACAGCGAGATATTATCAGCATGTAACTCACACAACAAGCAGTGGGAGACTTTACCCTTGGACAGCGACTTATTATCAGCATATAACTCACACAATAAGCAGTGGGAGACTTTACTCTTGGACAGCGAGATATTATCAGCATGTAACTCACACAACAAGCAGTGGGAGACTTTACTCTTGGACAGCGAGATATTATCAGCATGTAACTCACACAACAAGCAGTGGGAGACTTTACTCTTGGACAGCGAGATATTATCAGCATGTAACTCACACAACAAGCAGTGGGAGACTTTACTCTTGGACAGCGATATATTATCAGCATGTAACTCACACAACAAGCAGTGGGAGCCTTTACTCTTGGACAGCGAGATATTATCAGCATGTAACTCACACAACAAGCAGTGGGAGACTTTACTCTTGGACAGCGAGATATTATCAGCATGTAACTCACACAACAAGCAGTGGGAGACTTTCCTCTTGGACAGCGAGATATTATCAGCATTTAACTCACACAATAAGCAGTGGGAGACTTTACTCTTGGACAGCGAGATATTATCAGCATGTAACTCACACAACAAGCAGTGGGAGACTTTACTCTTGGACAGCGAGATATTATCAGCATGTAACTCACACAACAAGCAGTGGGAGACTTTACTCTTGGACAGCGAGATATTATCAGCATGTAACTCACACAACAAGCAGTGGGAGACTTTACTCTTGGACAGCGAGATATTATCAGCATGTAACTCACACAACAAGCAGTGGGAGACTTTACTCTTGGACAGCGAGATATTATCAGCATGTAACTCACACAACAAGCAGTGGGAGACTTTACTCTTGGACAGCGAGATATTATCAGCATGTAACTCACACAACAAGCAGTGGGAGACTTTACTCTTGGACAGCGAGATATTATCAGCATGTAACTCACACAACAAGCAGTGGGAGACTTTACTCTCGGACAGCGAGATATTATCAGCATGTAACTCACACAACAAGCAGTGGGAGACTTTACTCTTGGACAGCGACTTATTATCAGCATATAACTCATACAATAAGCAGTGGGAGACTTTACTCTTGGACAGCGAGATATTATCAGCATGTAACTCACACAACAAGCAGTGGGAGACTTTACTCTTGGAGAGCGAGATATTATCAGCATGTAACTCACACAACAAGCAGTGGGAGACTTTACTCTTGGACAGCGAGATATTATCAGCATGTAACTCACACAACAAGCAGTGGGAGACTTTACTCTTGGACAGCGAGATATTATCAGCATGTAACTCACACAACAAGCAGTGGGAGACTTTACTCTTGGACAGCGAGATATTATCAGCATGTAACTCACACAAGAAGCAGTGGGAGACTTTACTCTTGGACAGCGACTTATTATCAGCATATAACTCACACAATAAGCAGTGGGAGACTTTACTCTTGGACAGCGAGATATTATCAGCATGTAACCCACACAACAAGCAGTGGGAGACTTTACTCTTGGACAGCGAGATATTATCAGCATGTAACTCACACAACAAGCAGTGCGAGACTTTACTCTTGGACAGCGAGATATTATCAGCATGTAACTCACACAACAAGCAGTTGGAGTCTTTACTCTTGGACAGCGAGAAATTATCAGCATGTAACTCACACAACAAGCAGTGGGAGACTTTACTCTTGGACAGCGAGATATTATCAGCATGTAACTCACACAACAAGCAGTGGGAGACTTTACTCTTGGACAGCGAGATATTATCAGCATGTAAATCACACAACAAGCAGTGGGAGACTTTACTCTTGGACAGCGACTTATTATCAGCATATAACTCACACAATAAGCAGTGGGAGACTTTACTCTTGGACAGCGTGATATTATCAGCATGTAACTCACACAACAAGCAGTGGGAGACTTTACTCTTGGACAGCGAGATATTATCAGCATGTAACTCACACAACAAGCAGTGGGAGACTTTACTCTTGGACAGCGACTTATTATCAGCATATAACTCACACAACAAGCAGTACGAGACTTTACTCTTGGACAGCGAGATATTATCAGCATGTAAATCACACAACAAGCTGTGGGAGACTTTACTCTTGGACAGCGGCTTATTATCAGCATATTACTCACACAATAAGCAGTGGGAGACTTTACTCTTGGACAGCGACTTATTATCAGCATATAACTCACACAATAAGCAGTGGGAGACTTTACTCTTGGACAGCGAGATATTATCAGCATGTAACTCACACAACAAGCAGTGGGAGACTTTACTCTTGGACAGCGAGATATTATCAGCATGTAACTCACACAACAAGCAGTTTGAGACTTTACTCTTGGACAGCGAGATATTATCAGCATGTAACTCACACAACAAGCAGTGGGAGACTTTACTCTTGGACAGCGAGATATTATCAGCATGTAAATAACACAACAAGCAGTGGGAGACTTAACTCTTGGACAGCGAGATATTATCAGCATGTAACTCACACAACAAGCAGTACGAGACTTTACTCTTGGAGAGCGAGATATTATCAGTATGTAACTCACACAACAAGCAGTGGGAGACTTTACTCTTGGACAGCGAGATATTATCAGCATGTAACTCACACAACAAGCAGTGCGAGACTTTACTCTTGGACAGCGACATATTATCAGCATGTAACTTACACAACAAGGAGTGGGGGACTTTACTCTTGGACAGCGAGATATTATCATCATGTAACTCACACAACAAGCAGTGGGAGACTTTACTCTTGGACAGCGAGATATTATCGGCATGTAACTCACACAACAAGCAGTGGGAGACTTTACTCTTGGACAGCGAGATATTATCGGCATGTAAATAACACAACAAGCAGTGGGAGACTTTACTCTTGGACAGCGAGATATTATCAGCATGTAACTCACACAACAAGCAGTACGAGACTTTACTCTTGGAGAGCGAGATATTATCAGTATGTAACTCACACACCAAGCAGTGGGAGACTTTACTCTTGGACAGCGAGATATTATCAGCATGTAACTCACACAACCAGCAGTGGGACACTTTGCTCTTGGACAGCGAGATATTATCAGCATGTAACTCACACAACAAGCAGTGGGAGACTTTACTCTTGGACAGCGAGATATTATCAGCATGTAACTCACACAACAAGCAGTGCGAGACTTTACTCTTGGACAGCGAGATATTATCAGCATGTAAATAACACAACAAGCAGTGGGAGACTTTACTCTTGGACAGCGAGATATTATCAGCATGTAACTCACACAACAAGCAGTGGGAGACTTTACTCTTGGACAGCGAGATATTATCAGCATGTAACTCACACAACAAGCAGTGGGAGACTTTACTCTTGGACAGCGAGATATTATCAGCATGTAAATAACACAACAAGCAGTGGGAGACTTTACTCTTGGACAGCGAGATATTATCAGCATGTAACTCACACAACAAGCCGTGGGAGACTTTACTCTTGGAGAGCGAGATATTATCAGCATGTAAATCACACAACAAGCAGTGGAAGACTTTACTCTTGGACAGCGAGATATTATCAGCATGTAACTCACACAACAAGCAGTGCGAGACTTTACTCTTGGACAGCGAGATATTATCAGCATGTAACTCACACAACAAGCAGTCCGAGACTTTACTCTTGGACAGCGAGATATTATCATCATGTAACTCACACAACAAGCAGTAGCAGACTTTACTCTTGGACAGCGAGATATTATCAGCATGTAACTCACACAACAAGCAGTGGGAGACTTTACTCTTGGACAGCGAGATATTATCAGCATGTAACTGACACAACAAGCAGTGGGAGACTTTACTCTTGGACAGCGAGATTTTATCAGCATGTAAATCACACAACTTGCAGTGGGAGACTTTACTCTTGGACAGCGAAATATTATCAGCATGTAAATCACACAACAAGCAGTGGGAGTCTTTACTCTTTTACAGGGAGATATTATCAGCATGTAACTCACACAACAAGAAGTGCGAGACTTTACTCTTGGACAGCGAGATATTATCAGCATGTAACTCACACAACAAGCAGTGGGAGACTTTACTTTTGGACAGCGAGATATTATCAGCATATAAATCACACAACAAGCAGTGGGAGACTTTACTCTTGGACAGCGAGATATTATCAGCATGTAACTCGCACAACAAGCCGTGGGAGACTTTACTCTTGGACAGCGAGATATTATCAGCATGAAACTCACACAACAAGCCGTGGGAGACTTTACTCTTGGACAGCGAGATATTATCAGCTTGTAACTCACACAACAAGCCGTGGGAGACTTTACTCTTGGACAGCGAGATATAATCAGCATGTAAATCACACAACAAGCAGTGCGAGACTTTACTCTTGGACAGCGAGATACTATCAGCATGTAACTCACACAACAAGCAGTAGCAGACTTTACTCTTGGACAGCGAGATATTATCAGCATGTAACTCACACAACAAGCAGTGCGAGACTTTACTCTTGGACAGCGAGATATTATCAGCATGTAACTGACACAACAAGCAGTGGGAGACTTTACTCTTGGACAGCGAGATATTATCAGCATGTAAATCACACAACAAGCAGTGCGAGACTTTACTCTTGGACAGCGAGATATTATCAGCATGTAACTCACACAACAAGCCGTGGGAGACTTTACTCTTGGACAGCGAGATATTATCAGCATGTAACTCACACAACAAGCAGTGGGAGACTTTACTTTTGGACAGCGAGATATTATCAGCATGTAAATCACACAACAAGCATTTGGTGACTTTACTCTTGGACAGCGAGATATTATCAGCATGTAACTCACACAACAAGCCGTGGGAGACTTTACTCTTGGACAGCGAGATATTATCAGCATGTAACTCACACAACAAGCCGTGGGAGACTTTACTCTTGGACAGCGAGATATTATCAGCATGTAACTCACACAACAAGCAGTGCGAGACTTTACTCTTGGACAGCGAGATATTATCAGCATGTAACTGACACAACAAGCAGTGGGAGACTTTACTCTTGGACAGCGAGATATTATCAGCATGTAAATCACACAACAAGCAGTGGGAGACTTTACTCTTGGACAGCGAAATATTATCAGCATGTAAATCACACAACAAGCAGTGGGAGTCTTTACTCTTTTACAGGGAGATATTATCAGCATGTAACTCACACAACAAGCAGTGCGAGACTTTACTCTTGGACAGCGAGATATTATCAGCATGTAACTCACACAACAAGCAGTGGGAGACTTTACTCTTGGACAGCGAGATATTATCAGCATGTAACTGACACAACAAGCAGTGGGAGACTTTACTCTTGGACAGCGAGATATTATCAGCATGTAAATAACACAACAAGCAGTAGCAGACTTTACTCTTGGACAGCGAGATATTATCAGCATGTAACTCACACAACAAGCAGTGCGAGACTTTACTCTTGGACAGCGAGATATTATCAGCATGTAACTCACACAACAAGCAGTGCGAGACTTTACTCTTGGACAGCGAGATATTATCAGCATGTAACTCACACAACAAGCAGTGGGAGACTTTACTTTTGGACAGCGAGATATTATCAGCATGTAAATCACACAACAAGCATTTGGTGACTTTACTCTTGGACAGCGAGATATTATCAGCATGTAACTCACACAACAAGCCGTGGGAGACTTTACTCTTGGACAGCGAGATATTATCAGCATGTAACTCACACAACAAGCCGTGGGAGACTTTACTCTTGGACAGCGAGATATTATCAGCATGTAACTCACACAACATGCCGTGGGAGACTATACTCTTGGACAGCGAGATATTATCAGCATGTAAATCACACAACAAGCAGTGGGAGACTTTACTCTTGGACAGCGAGATATTATCAGCATGTAACTCACACAACAAGCAGTGCGAGACTTTACTCTTGGACAGCGAGATATTATCATCATGTAACTCACACAACAAGCAGTAGCAGACTTTACTCTTGGACAGCGAGATATTATCAGCAAGTAACTCACACAACAAGCAGTGGGAGACTTTACTCTTGGACAGCGAAATATTATCAGCATGTAAATCACACAACAAGCAGTGGGACTCTTTACTCTTTTACAGGGAGATATTATCAGCATGTAACGCACACAACAAGCAATGCGAGACTTTACTCTTGGACAGCGAGATATTATCAGCATGTAACTCACACAACAAGAAGTGGGAGACTTTACTCTTGGACAGCGAGATATTATCAGCATGTAAATCACACAACAATCAGTGGGAGACTTTACTCTTGGACAGCGAGATATTATCAGCATGTAACTCACACAACAAGCCGTGGGAGACTTTACTCTTGGACAGCGAGATATTATCAGCATGTAACTCAAACAACAAGCCGTGGGAGACTTTACTCTTGGACAGCGAGATATTATCAGCATGTAACTCACACAACAAGCCGTGGGAGACTTTACTCTTGGACAGCGAGATATTATCAGCATGTAAATCACACAACAAGCAGTGGGAGACTTTACTCGTGGACAGCGAAATATTATCAGCATGTAAATCACACAACAAGCAGTGGGAGTCTTTACTCTTTTACAGGGAGATATTATCAGCATGTAACTCACACAACAAGCAGTGGGAGACTTTACTCTTGGACAGCGAGATATTATCAGCATGTAACTCACACAACAAGCAGTGGGAGACTTTACTCTTGGACAGCGAGATATTATCAGCATGTAACTCACACAACAAGCAGTGGGAGACTTTACTCTTGGACAGCGAGATATTATCAGCATGTAACTCACACAACAAGCAGTGGGAGACTTTACTCTTGGACAGCGAGATATTATCAGCATGTAACTCACACAACAAGCCGTGGGAGACTTTACTCTTGGACAGCGAGATATTATTAGCATGTAAATCACACAACAAGCAGTGGGGGACTTTACTCTTGGAATGCGAGATATTATCAGCATGTAACTCACACAACAAGCAGTGCGAGATTTTACTCTTGGACAGCGAGATATTATCAGCATGTAACTCACACAACAAGCAGTGCGAGACTTTACTCTTGGACAGCGAGATATTATCAGCATGTAACTCACACAACAAGCAGTAGGAGACTTTACTCATGGACAGCGACTTATTATCAGCATGTAACTCACACAACAAGCAGTGGCAGACTTTACTCTTGGACAGCGAGATATTATCAGCATGTAAATCACACAACAAGCAGTGGGAGACTTTACTCTTGGACAGCGAGATATTATCAGCATGTAACTCACACAACAAGCAGTGGGAGACTTTACTCTTGGACAGCGAGATATTATCAGCATGTAATTCACACAACAAGCAGTGCGAGACTTTACTCTTGGACAGCGAGATATTATCAGCATGTAACTCACACAACAAGCAGTGGGAGACTTTACTCTTGGACAGCGAGATATTATCAGCATGTAACTCACACAACAAGCAGTGGGAGACTTTACTCTTGGACAGCGACATATTGTCAGCATGTAACTCACACAACTAGCAGTGGGAGACTTTACTCTTGGACAGCGAGATATTATCAGCATGTAACTCACACAACAAGCAGTGCGAGACTTTACTCTTGGACAGCGAGATATTATCAGCATGTAACTCACACAACAAGCAGTGCGAGACTTTACTCTTGGACAGCGAGAAATTATCAGCATGTAACTCACACAACAAGCAGTGGGAGACTTTACACTTGGACAGCGAGATATTATGAGCATGTAACTCACACAACAGGCAGTGGGAGACTTTACTCTTGGACAGCGAGATATTATCAGCATGTAACTCACACAACAAGCAGTGGGAGACTTTACTCTTGGACAGCGAGATATTATCAGCATGTAACTCACACAACAAGCAGTGCGAGACTTTAGTCTTGGACAGCGAGATATTATCAGCATGTAACTCACACAACAAGCAGTGGGAGACTTTGCTCTTGGACAGCGAGATATTATCAGCACGTAACTCACACAACAAGCAGTGGGAGACTTTACTCTTGGACAGCGAGATATTATCAGCATGTAACTCACACAACAAGCAGTGGGAGACTTTACTCTTGGACAGCGAGATATTATCAGCATGTAACTCACACAACAAGCAGTGCGAGACTTTGCTCTTGGACAGCGAGATATTATCAGCATGTAACTCACACAACAAGCAGTGGGAGACTTTACTCTTGGACAGCGAGATATTATGAGCATGTAACTCACACAACAAGCAGTGGGAGACTTTACTCTTGGACAGCGAGATATTATGAGCATGTAACTCACACAACAGGCAGTGGGAGACTTTACTCTTGGACAGCGAGATATTATCAGCATGTAACTCACACAACAAGCAGTGGGAGATTTTACTCTTGGACAGCGAGATATTATCAGCATGTAACTCACACAACAAGCAGTGGGAGACTTTACTCTTGGACAGCGAGATATTATCAGCATGTAACTCACACAACAAGCAGTGCGAGACTTTGCTCTTGGACAGCGAGATATTATCAGCATGTAACTCACACAACAAGCAGTGGGAGACTTTACTCTTGGACAGCGAGATATTATGAGCATGTAACTCACACAACAAGCAGTGGGAGACTTTACTCTTTGACAGCGAGATATTATCAGCATGTAACTCACACAACAAGCAGTGGGAGACTTTACACTTGGACAGCGAGATATTATGAGCATGTAACTCACACAACAGGCAGTGGGAGACTTTACTCTTGGACAGCGAGATATTATCAGCATGTAACTCACACAACAAGCAGTGGGAGATTTTACTCTTGGACAGCGAGATATTATCAGCATGTAACTCACACAACAAGCAGTGGGAGACTTTACTCTTGGACAGCGAGATATTATCAGCATGTAACTCACACAACAAGCAGTGCGAGACTTTAGTCTTGGACAGCGAGATATTATCAGCATGTAACTCACACAACAAGCAGTGGGAGACTTTACACTTGGACAGCGAGATATTATGAGCATGTAACTCACACAACAGGCAGTGCGAGACTTTACTCTTGGACAGCGAGATATTATCAGCATGTAACTCACACAACAAGCAGTGCGAGACTTTACTCTTGGACAGCGAGATATTATCAGCATGTAATTCACACAACAAGCAGTGCGAGACTTTACTCTTGGACAGCGAGATATTATCAGCATGTAACTCACACAACAAGCAGTGGGAGACTTTACTCTTGGACAGCGAGATATTATCAGCATGTAACTCACACAACAAGCAGTGGGAGACTTTACTCTTGGACAGCGACATATTGTCAGCATGTAACTCACACAACTAGCAGTGGGAGACTTTAATCTTGGACAGCGAGATATTATCAGCATGTAACTCACACAACAAGCAGTGCGAGACTTTACTCTTGGACAGCGAGATATTATCAGCATGTAACTCACACATCAAGCAGTGCGAGACTTTACTCTTGGACAGCGAGATATTATCAGCATGTAACTCACACAACAAGCAGTGGGAGACTTTACACTTGGACAGCGAGATATTATGAGCATGTAACTCACACAACAGGCAGTGGGAGACTTTACTCTTGGACAGCGAGATATTATCAGCATGTAACTCACACAACAAGCAGTGGGAGATTTTACTCTTGGACAGCGAGATATTATCAGCATGTAACTCACACAACAAGCAGTGGGAGACATTACTCTTGGACAGCGAGATATTATCAGCATGTAACTCACACAACAAGCAGTGCGAGACTTTGCTCTTGGACAGCGAGATATTATCAGCATGTAATTCACACAACAAGCAGTGCGAGACTTTACTCTTGGACAGCGAGATATTATCAGCATGTAACTCACACAACAAGCAGTGGGAGACTTTGCTCTTGGACAGCGAGATATTATCAGCACGTAACTCACACAACAAGCAGTGGGAGACTTTACTCTTGGACAGCGAGATATCAGCATGTAACTCACACAACAAGCAGTGCGAGACTTTACTCTTGGACAGCGAGATATTATCAGCATGTAACTCACACAACCAGCAGTGGGACACTTTGCTCTTGGACAGCGAAATATTATCAGCATGTAACTCACACAACAAGCAGTGGGAGACTTTACTCTTGGACAGCGACATATTATCAGCATGTAACTCACACAACAAGCTGTGGGAGACTTTACTCTTGGACAGCGAGATATTATCAGCATGTAACTCACACAACAAGCAGTGGGAGACTTTACTCTTGGACAGCGACATATTATCAGCATGTAACTCACACAACAAGCAGTGGGAGACTTTACTCTTGGACAGCGAGATATTATCAGCATGTAACTCACACAACAAGCAGTGGGAGACTTTACTCTTGGACAGCGAGATATTATCAGCATGTAACTCACACAACAAGCAGTGCGAGACTTTACTCTTGGACAGCGAGATATTATCAGCATGTAACTCACACAACAAGCAGTGGGAGACTTTACTCTTGGACAGCGAGATATTATCAGCATGTAACTCACACAACAAGCATTGGGAGACTTCACTCTTGGGCAGCGAGATATTATCAGCATGTAACTCACACAACAAGCTGTGGGAGACTTTACTCTTGGACAGCGAGATATTATCAGCATGTAACTCACACAACAAGCAGTGGGAGACTTTACTCTTGGACAGCGAGATATTATCAGATGTAACTCACACAACAAGCAGTGGGAGACTTTACTCTTGGACAGCGAGATATTATCAGCATGTAACTCACACAACAAGCAGTGGGAGACTTTATTCTTGGACAGCGAGATATTATCAGCATGTAACTCACACAACAAGCAGTGCGAGACTTAACTCTTGGACAGCGAGATATTATCAGCATGTAACTCACACAACAAGCAGTGGGAGACTTTACTCTTGGACAGCGAGATATTATCAGCACGTAACTCACACAACAAGCAGTGGGAGATTTTACTCTTGGACAGCGAGATATTATCAGAATGTAACTCACACAACAAGCAGTGGGAGACTTTACTCTTGGACAGCGAGATATTATCAGCATGTAACTCACACAACAAGCAGTGCGAGACTTTGCTCTTGGACAGCGAGATATTATCAGCATGTAACTCACACAACAAGCAGTGGGAGACTTTACTCTTGGACAGCGAGATATTATGAGCATGTAACTCACACAACAAGCAGTGGGAGACTTTACTCTTGGACAGCGAAATATTATCAGCATGTAACTCACACAATAAGCAGTGCGAGTCTTTAGTCTTGGACAGCGAGATATTATCAGCATGTAACTCACACAACAAGCAGTGGGAGACTTTGCTCTTGGACAGCGAGATATTATCAGCACGTAACTCACACAACAAGCAGTGGGAGACTTTACTCTTGGACAGCGAGATATTATCAGCATGTAACTCACACAACAAGCAGTGGGAGACTTTACTCTTGGACAGCGAGATATTATCAGCATGTAACTCACACAACAAGCAGTGCGAGACTTTGCTCTTGGACAGCGAGATATTATCAGCATGTAACTCACACAACAAGCAGTGGGAGACTTTACTCTTGGACAGCGAGATATTATGGGCATGTAACTCACACAACAAGCAGTGGGAGACTTTACTCTTGGACAGCGAGATATTATGAGCATGTAACTCACACAACAGGCAGTGGGAGACTTTACTCTTGGACAGCGAGATATTATCAGCATGTAACTCACACAACAAGCAGTGGGAGATTTTACTCTTGGACAGCGAGATATTATCAGCATGTAACTCACACAACAAGCAGTGGGAGACTTTACTCTTGGACAGCGAGATATTATCAGCATGTAACTCACACAACAAGCAGTGCGAGACTTTGCTCTTGGACAGCGAGATATTATCAGCATGTAACTCACACAACAAGCAGTGGGAGACTTTACTCTTTTACAGCGAGATATTATGAGCATGTAACTCACACAACAAGCAGTGGGAGACTTTACTCTTGGACAGCGAGATATTATCAGCATGTAACTCACACAACAAGCAGTGGGAGACTTTACACTTGGACAGCGAGATATTATGAGCATGTAACTCACACAACAGGCAGTGGGAGACTTTACTCTTGGACAGCGAGATATTATCAGCATGTAACTCACACAACAAGCAGTGGGAGATTTTACTCTTGGACAGCGAGATATTATCAGCATGTAACTCACACAACAAGCAGTGGGAGACTTTACTCTTGGACAGCGAGATATTATCAGCATGTAACTCACACAACAAGCAGTGCGAGACTTTAGTCTTGGACAGCGAGATATTATCAGCATGTAACTCACACAACAAGCAGTGGGAGACTTTACACTTGGACAGCGAGATATTATGAGCATGTAACTCACACAACAGGCAGTGCGAGACTTTACTCTTGGACAGCGAGATATTATCAGCATGTAACTCACACAACAAGCAGTGCGAGACTTTACTCTTGGACAGCGAGATATTATCAGCATGTAACTCACACAACAAGCAGTGGGAGACTTTACTCTTGGACAGCGAGATATTATCAGCATGTAACTCACACAACAAGCAGTGCGAGACTTTGCTCTTGGACAGCGAGATATTATCAGCATGTAACTCACACAACAAGCAGTGGGAGACTTTACTCTTGGACAGCGAGATATTATCAGCATGTAACTCACACAACAAGCAGTGGGAGACTTTACTCTTGGACAGCGAGATATTATCAGCATGTAACTCACACAACAAGCAGTGCGAGACTTTGCTCTTGGACAGCGAGATATTATCAGCATGTAACTCACACAACAAGCAGTGCGAGACTTTACTCTTGGACAGCGAGATATTATGAGCATGTAACTCACACAACAAGCAGTGGGAGACTTTACTCTTGGACAGCGAGATATTATGAGCATGTAACTCACACAACAGGCAGTGGGAGACTTTACTCTTGGACAGCGAGATATTATCAGCATGTAACTCACACAACAAGCAGTGGGAGATTTTACTCTTGGACAGCGAGATATTATCAGCATGTAACTCACACAACAAGCAGTGGGAGACTTTACTCTTGGACAGCGAGATATTATCAGCATGTAACTCACACAACAAGCAGTGCGAGACTTTGCTCTTGGACAGCGAGATATTATCAGCATGTAACTCACACAACAAGCAGTGGGAGACTTTACTCTTGGACAGCGAGATATTATGAGCATGTAACTCACACAACAAGCAGTGCGAGACTTTACTCTTGGACAGCGAGATATTATCAGCATGTAACTCACACAACAAGCAGTGCGAGACTTTACTCTTGGACAGCGAGATATTATCAGCATGTAACTCACACAACAGGCAGTGGGAGACTTTACTCTTGGACAGCGAGATATTATCAGCATGTAACTCACACAACAAGCAGTGGGAGATTTTACTCTTGGACAGCGAGATATTATCAGCATGTAACTCACACAACAAGCAGTGGGAGACTTTACTCTTGGACAGCGAGATATTATCAGCATGTAACTCACACAACAAGCAGTGCGAGACTTTAGTCTTGGACAGCGAGATATTATCAGCATGTAACTCACACAACAAGCAGTGGGAGACTTTACACTTGGACAGCGAGATATTATGAGCATGTAACTCACACAACAGGCAGTGGGAGACTTTACTCTTGGACAGCGAGATATTATCAGCATGTAACTCACACAACAAGCAGTGCGAGACTTTACTCTTGGACAGCGAGATATTATCAGCATGTAACTCACTCAACAAGCAGTGCGAGACTTTGCTCTTGGACAGCGAGATATTATCAGCATGTAACTCACACAACATGCAGTGGGAGACTTTACACTTGGACAGCGAGATATTATGAGCATGTAAATCACACAACAAGCAGTGGGGGACTTTACTCTTGGACAGCGAGATATTATCAGCATGTAACTCACACAACAAGCAGTGCGAGACTTTAGTCTTGGACAGCGAGATATTATCAGCATGTAACTCACACAACAAGCAGTGGGAGACTTTACACTTGGACAGCGAGATATTATGAGCATGTAACTCACACAACAGGCAGTGGGAGACTTTACTCTTGGACAACGAGATATTATCAGCATGTAACTCACACAACAAGCAGTGGGAGATTTTACTCTTGGACGGCGAGATATTATCAGCATGTAACTCACACAACAAGCAGTGGGAGACTTTACTCTTGGACAGCGAGATATTATCAGCATGTAACTCACACAACAAGCAGTGCGAGACTTTGCTCTTGGACAGCGAGATATTATCAGCATGTAACTCACACAACAAGCAGTGGGAGACTTTACTCTTGGACAGCGAGATATTATGAGCATGTAACTCACACAACAAGCAGTGGGAGACTTTACTCTTGGACTGCGAGATATTATCAGCATGTAACTCACACAACAAGCAGTGCGAGACTTTAGTCTTGGACAGCGAGATATTATCAGTATGTAACTCACACAACAAGCAGTGCGAGACTTTACTCTTGGACAGCGACATATTATCAGCATGTAACTCACACAACAAGCAGTGCGAGACTTTACTCTTGGACAGCGAGATATTATCAGCATGTAACTCACACAACAAGCAGTGGGAGACTTTACTCTTGGACAGCGAGATATTATGAGCATGTAACTCACACAACAAGCAGTGGGAGACTGTACTCTTGGACAGCGAGATATTATCAGCATGTAACTCACACAACAAGCAGTGGGAGACTTTACTCTTGGACAGCGAGATATTATCAGCATGTAACTCACACAACAAGCGGTGGGAGACTTTAGTCTTGGACAGCGAGATATTATCAGCATGTAACTCATACAACAAGCAGTGGGAGACTTTACTCTTGGACAGCGAGATATTATCAGCATGTAACTCTCACAACAAGCAGTGCGAGACTTTACTCTTGGACAGCGAGATATTATCAGCATGTAACTCACACAACAAGCAGGGGGAGATTTTACTCTTGGACAGCGAGATATTATGAGCATGTAACTCACACAACAAGCAGTGGGAGACTTTACTCTTGGACAGCGAGATATTATCAGCATGTAATTCACACAACAAGCAGTGCGAGACTTTACTCTTGGACAGCGAGATATTATCAGCATGTAACTCACACAACAAGCAGTGGGAGACTTTACTCTTGGACAGCGAGATATTATCAGCATGTAACTCACACAACAAGCAGTGGGAGACTTTACTCTTGGACAGCGAGATATTATCAGCATGTAACTCACACAACAAGCAGTGCGAGACTTTGCTCTTGGACAGCGAGATATTATCAGCACGTAACTCACACAACAAGCAGTGCGAGACTTTACTCTTGGACAGCGACATATTATCAGCATGTAACTCACACAACAAGCAGTGGGAGACTTTACTCTTGGACAGCGAGATATTATCTGCATGTAACTCACACAACAAGCAGTGGGAGACTTTACTCTTGGACAGCGAGATATTATCAGCATGTAACTCACACAACAAGCAGTGCGAGACTTTAGTCTTGGACAGCGAGATATTATCAGCATGTAACTCACACAACAAGCAGTGGGAGACTTTACTCTTGGACAGCGAGATATTATCAGCATGTAACTCACACAACCAGCAGTGCGAGACTTTACTCTTGGACAGCGAGATATTATCAGCATGTAACTCACACAACAAGCAGTGGGAGACTTTACTCTTGGACAGCGAGATATTATCAGCATATAACTCACACAACCAGCAGTGCGAGACTTTACTCTTGGACAGCGAGGTATTATCAGCATGTAACTCACACAACAAGCAGTGGGAGACTTTACTCTTGGACAGCGAGATACTATCAGCATGTAACTCACACAACAAGCAGTGCGAGACTTTAGTCTTGGACAGCGAGATATTATCAGCATGTAACTCACACAACAAGCAGTGGGAGACTTTACTCTTGGACAGCGAGATATTATCAGCATGTAACTCACACAACAAGCAGTGGGAGACTTTACTCTTGGACAGCGAGATATTATCAGCATGTAACTCACACAACAAGCAGTGCGAGACTTTAGTCTTGGACAGCGAGATATTATCAGCAAGTAACTCACACAACAAGCAGTGGGAGACTTTGCTCTTGGACAGCGAGATATTATCAGCACGTAACTCACACAACAAGCAGTGCGAGACTTTGCTCTTGGACAGCGACATATTATCAGCATGTAACTCACACAACAAGCAGTGGGAGACTTTACTCTTGGACAGCGAGATATTATCAGCATGTAACTCACACAACAAGCAGTGGGAGACTTTACTCTTGGACAGCGAGATATTAGCAGCATGTAACTCACACAACAAGCAGTGCGAGACTTTAGTCTTGGACAGCGAGATATTATCAGCATGTAACTCACACAACAAGCAGTGGGAGCCTTTACTCTTGGACAGCGAGATATTATCAGCATGTAACTCACACAACAAGCAGTGCGAGACTTTACTCTTGGGCAGCGAGATATTATCAGCATGTAACTCACACAACAAGCTGTGGGAGACTTTACTCTTGGACAGCGAGATATTATCAGCATGTAACTCACACAACAAGCAGTGCGAGACTTTACTCTTGGACAGCGAGATATTATCAGATGTAACTCACACAACAAGCAGTGGGAGACTTTACTCTTGGACAGCGAGAAATTATCAGCATGTAACTCACACAACAAGCAGTGGGAGACTTTATTCTTGGACAGCGAGATATTATCAGCATGTAACTCACACAACAAGCAGTGCGAGACTTAACTCTTGGACAGCGAGATATTATCAGCAGCTAACTCACACAACAAGCAGTGCGAGACTTTACTCTTGGACAGCGAGATATTATCAGCATGTAACTCACACAACAAGCTGTGGGAGACTTTACTCTTGGACAGCGAGATATTATCAGCATGTAACTTACACAACAAGCAGTGCGAGACTTTACTCTTGGACAGCGAGATATTATCAGATGTAACTCACACAACAAGCAGTGGGAGACTTTACTCTTGGACAGCGAGATATTATCAGCATGTAACTCACACAACAAGCAGTGGGAGACTTAATTCTTGGACAGCGAGATATTATCAGCATGTAACTCACACAACAAGCAGTGCGAGACTTAATTCTTGGACAGCGAGATATTATCAGCATCTAACTCACACAACAAGCAGTGGGAGACTTTACTCTTGGACAGCGAGATATTATCATCATGTAACTCACACAACAAGCAGTGGGAGACTTTACTCTTGGACAGCGAGATATTATCAGCATGTAACTCACACAACCAGCAGTGGGACACTTTGCTCTTGGACAGCGACATATTATCAGCATGTAACTCACACAACAAGCAGTGGGAGACTTTACTCTTGGACAGCGACATATTATCAGCATGTAACTCACACAACAAGCTGTGGGAGACTTTACTCTTGGACAGCGAGATATTATCAGCATGTAACTCACACAACAAGCAGTGGGAGACTTTACTCTTGGACAGCGACATATTATCAGCATGTAACTCACACAACAAGCAGTGGGAGACTTTACTCTTGGACAGCGAGATATTATCAGCATGTAAGTCACACAACAAGCAGTGGGAGACTTTACTCTTGGACAGCGAGATATTATCAGCATGTAACTCACACAACAAGCAGTGCGAGACTTTACTCTTGGACAGCGAGATATTATCAGCATGTAACTCACACAACAAGCAGTGGGAGACTTTACTCTTGGACAGCGAGATATTATCAGCATGTAACTCACACAACAAGCAGTGGGAGACTTTACTCTTGGGCAGCGAGATATTATCAGCATGTAACTCACACAACAAGCTGTGGGAGACTTTACTCTTGGACAGCGAGATATTATCAGCATGTAACTCACACAACAAGCAGTGCGAGACTTTACTCTTGGACAGCGAGATATTATCAGATGTAACTCACACAACAAGCAGTGGGAGACTTTACTCTTGGACAGCGAGATATTATCAGCATGTAACTCACACAACAAGCAGTGCGAGACTTAACTCTTGGACAGCGAGATATTATCAGCATCTAACTCACACAACAAGCAGTGCGAGACTTTACTCTTGGACAGCGAGATATTATCAGATGTAACTCACACAACAAGCTGTGGGAGACTTTATTCTTGGACAGCGAGATATTATCAGCATCTAACTCACACAACAAGCAGTGCGAGACTTTACTCTTGGACAGCGAGATATTATCAGCACGTAACTCACACAACCAGCAGTGGGACACTTTGCTCTTGGACAGCGAGATATTATCAGCATGTAACTCAAACAACAAGCTGTGGGAGACTTTACTCTTGGACAGCGAGATATTATCAGATGTAACTCACACAACAAGCAGTGCGAGACTTTACTCTTGGACAGCGAGATATTATCAGCATGTAACTCACACAACCAGCAGTGGGACACTTTGCTCTTGGACAGCGAGATATTATCAGCATGTAACTCACACAACAAGCTGTGGGAGACTTTACTCTTGGACAGCGAGATATTATCAGCATCTAACTCACACAACAAGCAGTGCGAGACTTTACTCTTGGACAGCGAGATATTATCAGCACGTAACTCACACAACCAGCAGTGGGACACTTTGCTCTTGGACAGCGAGATATTATCAGCATGTAACTCACACAACAAGCTGTGGGAGACTTTACTCTTGGACAGCGAGATATTATCAGATGTAACTCACACAACAAGCAGTGCGAGACTTTACTCTTGGACAGCGAGATATTATCAGCACGTAACTCACACAACCAGCAGTGGGACACTTTGCTCTTGGACAGCGAGATATTATCAGCATGTAACTCACACAACAAGCTGTGGGAGACTTTACTCTTGGACAGCGAGATATTATCAGATGTAACTCACACAACAAGCAGTGCGAGACTTTACTCTTGGACAGCGAGATATTATCAGCATGTAACTCACACAACCAGCAGTGGGACACTTTGCTCTTGGACAGCGAGATATTATCAGCATGTAACTCACACAACAAGCAGTGGGAGACTTTACTCTTGGACAGCGAGATATTATCAGCATGTAACTCACACAACAAGCAGTGGGAGACTTTACTCTTGGATAGCGAGATATTATCAGCATGTAACTCACACAACAAGCAGTGCGAGATTTTACTCTTGGACAGCGAGATATTATCAGCATGTAACTCACACAACAAGCAGTGGGAGACTTTACTCTTGGACAGCGAGATATTATCAGCATGTAACTTATACAACCAGCAGTGGGACACTCTACTCTTGGACAGCGAGATATTATCAGCATGTAACTCACACAACCAGCAGTGGGACACTTTACTCTTGGACAGCGAGATATTATCAGCATGTAACTCACACAGCAAGCAGTGGGAGACTTTACTCTTGGACAGCGAGATATTATCAGCATGTAACTCACACAACAAGCAGTGGGAGACTTTACTCTTGGACAGCGAGATATTATCAGCATGTAACTCACACAACAAGCAGTGGGAGACTTTACCCTTGGACAGCGAGATATTATCAGCATGTAACTCACACAACAAGCAGTGGGAGACTTTACTCTTGGACAGCGAGATATTATCAGCATGTAACTCACACAACAAGCAGTGGGAGACTTTACTCTTGGACAGCGAGATATTATCAGCATGTAACTTACACAACAAGCAGTGGGAGACTTTACTCTTGGACAGCGAGATATTATCAGCATGTAACTCACACAACAAGCAGTGCGAGACTTTACTCTTGGACAGCGAGATATTATCAGCATGTAACTCACACAACAAGCAGTGGGAGACTTTACTCTTGGACAGCGAGATATTATCAGCATGTAACTCACACAACAAGCAGTGCGAGACTTTACTCTTGGACAGCGAGATATTATCAGCATGTAACTCACACAACAAGCAGTGGGAGACTTTACTCTTGGACAGCGAGATATTATCAGCATGTAACTCATACAACCAGCAGTGGGACACTTTACTCTTGGACAGCGAGATATTATCAGCATGTAACTCACACAACCAGCAGTGGGACACTTTACTCTTGGACAGCGAGATATTATCAGCATGTAACTCACACAACAAGCAGTGGGAGACTTTACTCTTGGACAGCGAGATATTATCAGCATGTAACTCACACAACAAGCAGTGCGAGACTTTAGTCTTGGACAGCGAGATATTATCAGCATGTAACTCACACAACAAGCAGTGGGAGACTTTACTCTTGGACAGCGAGATATTATCAGCATGTAACTCACACAACCAGCAGTGCGAGACTTTACTCTTGGACAGCGAGATATTATCAGCATGTAACTCACACAACAAGCAGTGGGAGACTTTACTCTTGGACAGCGAGATATTATCAGCATATAACTCACACAACCAGCAGTGCGAGACTTTACTCTTGGACAGCGAGATATTATCAGCATGTAACTCACACAACAAGCAGTGGGAGACTTTACTCTTGGACAGCGAGATACTATCAGCATGTAACTCACACAACAAGCAGTGCGAGACTTTAGTCTTGGACAGCGAGATATTATCAGCATGTAACTAACACAACAAGCAGTGGGAGACTTTACTCTTGGACAGCGAGATATTATCAGCATGTAACTCACACAACAAGCAGTGGGAGACTTTACTCTTGGACAGCGAGATATTATCAGCATGTAACTCACACAACAAGCAGTGCGAGACTTTAGTCTTGGACAGCGAGATATTATCAGCATGTAAGTCACACAACAAGCAGTGGGAGACTTTACTCTTGGACAGCGAGATATTATCAGCATGTAACTCACACAACAAGCAGTGGGAGACTTTACTCTTGGACAGCGAGATATTATCAGCATGTAACTCACACAACAAGCAGTGCGAGACTTTAGTCTTGGACAGCGAGATATTATCAGCATGTAACTCACACAACAAGCAGTGGGAGACTTTACTCTTGGACAGCGAGATATTATCAGCATGTAACTCACACAACAAGCAGTGGGAGACTTTACTCTTGGACAGCGAGATATTATCAGCATGTAACTCATACAACCAGCAGTGGGACACTTTACTCTTGGACAGCGAGATATTATCAGCATGTAACTCACACAACCAGCAGTGGGAGACTTTACTCTTGGACAGCGAGATATTATCAGCATGTAACTCACACAACAAGCAGTGGGAGACTTTACTCTTGGACAGCGAGATATTATCAGCATATAACTCACACAACCAGCAGTGCGAGACTTTACTCTTGGACAGCGAGATATTATCAGCATGTAACTCACACAACAAGCAGTGGGAGACTTTACTCTTGGACAGCGAGATACTATCAGCATGTAACTCACACAACAAGCAGTGCGAGACTTTAGTCTTGGACAGCGAGATATTATCAGCATGTAACTCACACAACAAGCAGTGGGAGACTTTACTCTTGGACAGCGAGATATTATCAGCATGTAACTCACACAACAAGCAGTGGGAGACTTTACTCTTGGACAGCGAGATATTATCAGCATGTAACTCACACAACAAGCAGTGCGAGACTTTAGTCTTGGACAGCGAGATATTATCAGCATGTAACTCACACAACCAGCAGTGCGAGACTTTAGTCTTGGACAGCGAGATATTATCAGCATGTAACTCACACAACAAGCAGTGGGAGACTTTACTCTTGGACAGCGAGATATTATCAGCATGTAACTCACACAACAAGCAGTGGGAGACTTTACTCTTGGACAGCGAGATATTATCAGCATGTAACTCACACAACAAGCAGTGCGAGACTTTAGTCTTGGACAGCGAGATATTATCAGCATGTAACTCACACAACAAGCAGTGGGAGACTTTACTCTTGGACAGCGAGATATTATCAGCATGTAACTCACACAACAAGCAGTGGGAGACTTTACTCTTGGACAGCGAGATATTATCAGCATGTAACTCATACAACCAGCAGTGGGACACTTTACTCTTGGACAGCGAGATATTATCAGCATGTAACTCACACAACCAGCAGTGGGACACTTTACTCTTGGACAGCGAGATATTATCAGCATGTAACTCACACAACAAGCAGTGGGAGACTTTACTCTTGGACAGCGAGATATTATCAGCATGTAACTCACACAACAAGCAGTGCGAGACTTTAGTCTTGGACAGCGAGATATTATCAGCATGTAACTCACACAACAAGCAGTGGGAGACTTTACTCTTGGACAGCGAGATATTATCAGCATGTAACTCACACAACCAGCAGTGCGAGACTTTACTCTTGGACAGCGAGATATTATCAGCATGTAACTCACACAACAAGCAGTGGGAGACTTTACTCTTGGACAGCGAGATATTATCAGCATATAACTCACACAACCAGCAGTGCGAGACTTTACTCTTGGACAGCGAGATATTATCAGCATGTAACTCACACAACAAGCAGTGGGAGACTTTACTCTTGGACAGCGAGATACTATCAGCATGTAACTCACACAACAAGCAGTGCGAGACTTTAGTCTTGGACAGCGAGATATTATCAGCATGTAACTCACACAACAAGCAGTGGGAGACTTTACTCTTGGACAGCGAGATATTATCAGCATGTAACTCACACAACAAGCAGTGGGAGACTTTACTCTTGGACAGCGAGATATTATCAGCATGTAACTCACACAACAAGCAGTGCGAGAGTTTAGTCTTGGACAGCGAGATATTATCAGCAAGTAACTCACACAACAAGCAGTGGGAGACTTTGCTCTTGGACAGCGAGATATTATCAGCACGTAACTCACACAACAAGCAGTGCGAGACTTTGCTCTTGGACAGCGACATATTATCAGCATGTAACTCACACAACAAGCAGTGGGAGACTTTACTCTTGGACAGCGAGATATTATCAGCATGTAACTCACACAACAAGCAGTGGGAGACTTTACTCTTGGACAGCGAGATATTAGCAGCATGTAACTCACACAACAAGCAGTGCGAGACTTTAGTCTTGGACAGCGAGATATTATCAGCATGTAACTCACACAACAAGCAGTGGGAGACTTTACTCTTGGACAGCGAGATATTATCAGCATGTAACTCACACAACAAGCAGTGCGAGACTTTACTCTTGGGCAGCGAGATATTATCAGGATGTAACTCACACAACAAGCTGTGGGAGACTTTACTCTTGGACAGCGAGATATTATCAGCATGTAACTCACACAACAAGCAGTGCGAGACTTTACTCTTGGACAGCGAGATATTATCAGATGTAACTCACACAACAAGCAGTGGGAGACTTTACTCTTGGACAGCGAGAAATTATCAGCATGTAACTCACACAACAAGCAGTGGGAGACTTTATTCTTGGACAGCGAGATATTATCAGCATGTAACTCACACAACAAGCAGTGCGAGACTTAACTCTTGGACAGCGAGATATTATCAGCATCTAACTCACACAACAAGCAGTGCGAGACTTTACTCTTGGACAGCGAGATATTATCAGCATGTAACTCACACAACAAGCTGTGGGAGACTTTACTCTTGGACAGCGAGATATTATCAGCATGTAACTCACACAACAAGCAGTGCGAGACTTTACTCTTGGACAGCGAGATATTATCAGATGTAACTCACACAACAAGCAGTGGGAGACTTTACTCTTGGACAGCGAGATATTATCAGCATGTAACTCACACAACAAGCAGTGGGAGACTTTATTCTTGGACAGCGAGATATTATCAGCATGTAACTCACACAACAAGCAGTGCGAGACTTAACTCTTGGACAGCGAGATATTATCAGCATCTAACTCACACAACAAGCAGTGCGAGACTTTACTCTTGGACAGCGAGATATTATCATCATGTAACTCACACAACAAGCAGTGGGAGACTTTACTCTTGGACAGCGAGATATTATCAGCATGTAACTCACACAACCAGCAGTGGGACACTTTGCTCTTGGACAGCGACATATTATCAGCATGTAACTCACACAACAAGCTGTGGGAGACTTTACTCTTTGACAGCGAGATATTATCAGCATGTAACTCACACAACCAGCAGTGGGACACTTTGCTCTTGGACAGCGAGATATTATCAGCATGTAACTCACACAACAAGCTGTGGGAGACTTTACTCTTGGACAGCGAGATATTATCAGATGTAACTCACACAACAAGCAGTGCGAGACTTTACTCTTGGACAGCGAGATATTATCAGCATGTAACTCACACAACAAGCAGTGGGAGACTTTGCTCTTGGACAGCGAGATATTATCAGCACGTAACTCACACAACAAGCAGTGCGAGACTTTGCTCTTGGACAGCGACATATTATCAGCATGTAACTCACACAACAAGCAGTGGGAGACTTTACTCTTGGACAGCGAGATATTATCAGCATGTAACTCACACAACAAGCAGTGGGAGACTTTACTCTTGGACAGCGAGATATTAGCAGCATGTAACTCACACAACAAGCAGTGCGAGACTTTAGTCTTGGACAGCGAGATATTATCAGCATGTAACTCACACAACAAGCAGTGGGAGACTTTACTCTTGGACAGCGAGATATTATCAGCATGTAACTCACACAACAAGCAGTGCGAGACTTTACTCTTGGGCAGCGAGATATTATCAGCATGTAACTCACACAACAAGCTGTGGGAGACTTTACTCTTGGACAGCGAGATATTATCAGCATGTAACTCACACAACAAGCAGTGCGAGACTTTACTCTTGGACAGCGAGATATTATCAGATGTAACTCACACAACAAGCAGTGGGAGACTTTACTCTTGGACAGCGAGAAATTATCAGCATGTAACTCACACAACAAGCAGTGGGAGACTTTATTCTTGGACAGCGAGATATTATCAGCATGTAACTCACACAACAAGCCGTGCGAGACTTAACTCTTGGACAGCGAGATATTATCAGCATCTAACTCACACAACAAGCAGTGCGAGACTTTACTCTTGGACAGCGAGATATTATCAGCATGTAACTCACACAACAAGCTGTGGGAGACTTTACTCTTGGACAGCGAGATATTATCAGCATGTAACTCACACAACAAGCAGTGCGAGACTTTACTCTTGGACAACGAGATATTATCAGATGTAACTCACACAACAAGCAGTGGGAGACTTTACTCTTGGACAGCGAGATATTATCAGCATGTAACTCACACAACAAGCAGTGGGAGACTTTATTCTTGGACAGCGAGATATTATCAGCATGTAACTCACACAACAAGCAGTGCGAGACTTAACTCTTGGACAGCGAGATATTATCAGCATCTAACTCACACAACAAGCAGTGCGAGACTTTACTCTTGGACAGCGAGATATTATCATCATGTAACTCACACAACAAGCAGTGGGAGACTTTACTCTTGGACAGCGAGATATTATCAGCATGTAACTCACACAACCAGCAGTGGGACACTTTGCTCTTGGACAGCGACATATTATCAGCATGTAACTCACACAACAAGCTGTGGGAGACTTTACTCTTTGACAGCGAGATATTATCAGCATGTAACTCACACAACCAGCAGTGGGACACTTTGCTCTTGGACAGCGAGATATTATCAGCATGTAACTCACACAACAAGCTGTGGGAGACTTTACTCTTGGACAGCGAGATATTATCAGATGTAACTCACACAACAAGCAGTGCGAGACTTTACTCTTGGACAGCGAGATATTATCAGCATGTAACTCACACAACCAGCAGTGGGACACTTTGCTCTTGGACAGCGAGATATTATCAGCATGTAACTCACACAACAAGCAGTGGGAGACTTTACTCTTGGACAGCGAGATATTATCAGATGTAACTCACACAACAAGCTGTGGGAGACTTTATTCTTGGACAGCGAGATATTATCAGCATCTAACTCACACAACAAGCAGTGCGAGACTTTACTCTTGGACAGCGAGATATTATCAGCACGTAACTCACACAACCAGCAGTGGGACACTTTGCTCTTGGACAGCGAGATATTATCAGCATGTAACTCACACAACAAGCTGTGGGAGACTTTACTCTTGGACAGCGAGATATTATCAGATGTAACTCACACAACAAGCAGTGCGAGACTTTACTCTTGGACAGCGAGATATTATCAGCATGTAACTCACACAACCAGCAGTGGGACACTTTGCTCTTGGACAGCGAGATATTATCAGCATGTAACTCACACAACAAGCAGTGCGAGACTTTACTCTTGGACAGCGACATATTATCAGCATGTAACTCACACAACAAGCTGTGGGAGACTTTACTCTTGGACAGCGAGATATTATCAGCATGTAACTCACACAACAAGCAGTGGGAGACTTTACTCTTGGACAGCGACATATTATCAGCATGTAACTCACACAACAAGCAGTGGGAGACTTTACTCTTGGACAGCGAGATATTATCAGCATGTAACTCACACAACAAGCAGTGGGAGACTTTACTCTTGGACAGCGAGATATTATCAGCATGTAACTCACACAACAAGCAGTGCGAGACTTTACTCTTGGACAGCGAGATATTATCAGCATGTAACTCACACAACAAGCAGTGGGAGACTTTACTCTTGGACAGCGAGATATTATCAGCATGTAACTCACACAACAAGCAGTGGGAGACTTTACTCTTGGGCAGCGAGATATTATCAGCATGTAACTCACACAACAAGCTGTGGGAGACTTTACTCTTGGACAGCGAGATATTATCAGCATGTAACTCACACAACAAGCAGTGCGAGACTTTACTCTTGGACAGCGAGATATTATCAGATGTAACTCACACAACAAGCAGTGGGAGACTTTACTCTTGGACAGCGAGATATTATCAGCATGTAACTCACACAACAAGCAGTGGGAGACTTTATTCTTGGACAGCGAGATATTATCAGCATGTAACTCACACAACAAGCAGTGCGAGACTTAACTCTTGGACAGCGAGATATTATCAGCATCTAACTCACACAACAAGCAGTGCGAGACTTTACTCCTGGACAGCGAGATATTATCAGCATGTAACTCACACAACAAGCTGTGGGAGACTTTACTCTTGGACAGCGAGATATTATCAGCATGTAACTCACACAACAAGCAGTGCGAGACTTTACTATTGGACAGCGAGATATTATCAGCATGTAACTCACACAACAAGCAGTGCGAGACTTTACTCTTGGACAGCGAGATATTATCAGCATGTAACTCACACAACAAGCAGTGGGAGACTTTACTCTTGGACAGCGAGATATTATCAGCATGTAACTCACACAACAAGCAGTGCGAGACTTAACTCTTGGACAGCGAGATATTATCAGCATCTAACTCACACAACAAGCAGTGCGAGACTTTACTCTTGGACAGCGAGATATTATCAGATGTAACTCACACAACAAGCTGTGGGAGACTTTATTCTTGGACAGCGAGATATTATCAGCATCTAACTCACACAACAAGCAGTGCGAGACTTTACTCTTGGACAGCGAGATATTATCAGCACGTAACTCACACAACCAGCAGTGGGACACTTTGCTCTTGGACAGCGAGATATTATCAGCATGTAACTCAAACAACAAGCTGTGGGAGACTTTACTCTTGGACAGCGAGATATTATCAGATGTAACTCACACAACAAGCAGTGCGAGACTTTACTCTTGGACAGCGAGATATTATCAGCATGTAACTCACACAACCAGCAGTGGGACACTTTGCTCTTGGACAGCGAGATATTATCAGCATGTAACTCACACAACAAGCTGTGGGAGACTTTACTCTTGGACAGCGAGATATTATCAGCATCTAACTCACACAACAAGCAGTGCGAGACTTTACTCTTGGACAGCGAGATATTATCAGCACGTAACTCACACAACCAGCAGTGGGACACTTTACTCTTGGACAGCGAGATATTATCAGCATGTAACTCACACAACCAGCAGTGGGACACTTTACTCTTGGACAGCGAGATATTATCAGCATGTAACTCACACAACAAGCAGTGGGAGACTTTACTCTTGGACAGCGAGATATTATCAGCATGTAACTCACACAACAAGCAGTGCGAGACTTTAGTCTTGGACAGCGAGATATTATCAGCATGTAACTCACACAACAAGCAGTGGGAGATTTTACTCTTGGACAGCGAGATATTATCAGCATGTAACTCACACAACCAGCAGTGCGAGACTTTACTCTTGGACAGCGAGATATTATCAGCATGTAACTCACACAACAAGCAGTGGGAGACTTTACTCTTGGACAGCGAGATATTATCAGCATATAACTCACACAACCAGCAGTGCGAGACTTTACTCTTGGACAGCGAGATATTATCAGCATGTAACTCACACAACAAGCAGTGGGAGACTTTACTCTTGGACAGCGAGATACTATCAGCATGTAACTCACACAACAAGCAGTGCGAGACTTTAGTCTTGGACAGCGAGATGTTATCAGCATGTAACTCACACAACAAGCAGTGGGAGACTTTACTCTTGGACAGCGAGATATTGTCAGCATGTAACTCACACAACAAGCAGTGGGAGACTTTACTCTTGGACAGCGAGATATTATCAGCATGTAACTCACACAACAAGCAGTGCGAGAGTTTAGTCTTGGACAGCGAGATATTATCAGCAAGTAACTCACACAACAAGCAGTGGGAGACTTTGCTCTTGGACAGCGAGATATTATCAGCACGTAACTCACACAACAAGCAGTGCGAGACTTTGCTCTTGGACAGCGACATATTATCAGCATGTAACTCACACAACAAGCAGTGGGAGACTTTACTCTTGGACAGCGAGATATTATCAGCATGTAACTCACACAACAAGCAGTGGGAGACTTTACTCTTGGACAGCGAGATATTAGCAGCATGTAACTCACACAACAAGCAGTGCGAGACTTTAGTCTTGGACAGCGAGATATTATCAGCATGTAACTCACACAACAAGCAGTGGGAGACTTTACTCTTGGACAGCGAGATATTATCAGCATGTAACTCACACAACAAGCAGTGCGAGACTTTACTCTTGGGCAGCGAGATATTATCAGCATGTAACTCACACAACAAGCTGTGGGAGACTTTACTCTTGGACAGCGAGATATTATCAGCATGTAACTCACACAACAAGCAGTGCGAGACTTTACTCTTGGACAGCGAGATATTATCAGATGTAACTCACACAACAAGCAGTGGGAGACTTTACTCTTGGACAGCGAGAAATTATCAGCATGTAACTCACACAACAAGCAGTGGGAGACTTTATTCTTGGACAGCGAGATATTATCAGCATGTAACTCACACAACAAGCAGTGCGAGACTTAACTCTTGGACAGCGAGATATTATCAGCATCTAACTCACACAACAAGCAGTGCGAGACTTTACTCTTGGACAGCGAGATATTATCAGCATGTAACTCACACAACAAGCTGTGGGAGACTTTACTCTTGGACAGCGAGATATTATCAGCATGTAACTCACACAACAAGCAGTGGGAGACTTTATTCTTGGACAGCGAGATATTATCAGCATGTAACTCACACAACAAGCAGTGCGAGACTTAACTCTTGGACAGCGAGATATTATCAGCATCTAACTCACACAACAAGCAGTGCGAGACTTTACTCTTGGACAGCGAGATATTATCATCATGTAACTCACACAACAAGCAGTGGGAGACTTTACTCTTGGACAGCGAGATATTATCAGCATGTAACTCACACAACCAGCAGTGGGACACTTTGCTCTTGGACAGCGACATATTATCAGCATGTAACTCACACAACAATCTGTGGGAGACTTTACTCTTTGACAGCGAGATATTATCAGCATGTAACTCACACAACCAGCAGTGGGACACTTTGCTCTTGGACAGCGAGATATTATCAGCATGTAACTCACACAACAAGCTGTGGGAGACTTTACTCTTGGACAGCGAGATATTATCAGATGTAACTCACACAACAAGCAGTGCGAGACTTTACTCTTGGACAGCGAGATATTATCAGCATGTAACTCACACAACAAGCAGTGGGAGACTTTGCTCTTGGACAGCGAGATATTATCAGCACGTAACTCACACAACAAGCAGTGCGAGACTTTGCTCTTGGACAGCGACATATTATCAGCATGTAACTCACACAACAAGCAGTGGGAGACTTTACTCTTGGACAGCGAGATATTATCAGCATGTAACTCACACAACAAGCAGTGGGAGACTTTACTCTTGGACAGCGAGATATTAGCAGCATGTAACTCACACAACAAGCAGTGCGAGACTTTAGTCTTGGACAGCGAGATATTATCAGCATGTAACTCACACAACAAGCAGTGGGAGACTTTACTCTTGGACAGCGAGATATTATCAGCATGTAACTCACACAACAAGCAGTGCGAGACTTTACTCTTGGGCAGCGAGATATTATCAGCATGTAACTCACACAACAAGCTGTGGGAGACTTTACTCTTGGACAGCGAGATATTATCAGCATGTAACTCACACAACAAGCAGTGCGAGACTTTACTCTTGGACAGCGAGATTTTATCAGATGTAACTCACACAACAAGCAGTGGGAGACTTTACTCTTGGACAGCGAGAAATTATCAGCATGTAACTCACACAACAAGCAGTGGGAGACTTTATTCTTGGACAGCGAGATATTATCAGCATGTAACTCACACAACAAGCAGTGCGAGACTTAACTCTTGGACAGCGAGATATTATCAGCATCTAACTCACACAACAAGCAGTGCGAGACTTTACTCTTGGACAGCGAGATATTATCAGCATGTAACTCACACAACAAGCTGTGGGAGACTTTACTCTTGGACAGCGAGATATTATCAGCATGTAACTCACACAACAAGCAGTGCGAGACTTTACTCTTGGACAACGAGATATTATCAGATGTAACTCACACAACAAGCAGTGGGAGACTTTACTCTTGGACAGCGAGATATTATCAGCATGTAACTCACACAACAAGCAGTGGGATACTTTATTCTTGGACAGCGAGATATTATCAGCATGTAACTCACACAACAAGCAGTGCGAGACTTAACTCTTGGACAGCGAGATATTATCAGCATCTAACTCACACAACAAGCAGTGCGAGACTTTACTCTTGGACAGCGAGATATTATCATCATGTAACTCACACAACAAGCAGTGGGAGACTTTACTCTTGGACAGCGAGATATTATCAGCATGTAACTCACACAACCAGCAGTGGGACACTTTGCTCTTGGACAGCGACATATTATCAGCATGTAACTCACACAACAAGCTGTGGGAGACTTTACTCTTTGACAGCGAGATATTATCAGCATGTAACTCACACAACCAGCAGTGGGACACTTTGCTCTTGGACAGCGAGATATTATCAGCATGTAACTCACACAACAAGCTGTGGGAGACTTTACTCTTGGACAGCGAGATATTATCAGATGTAACTCACACAACAAGCAGTGCGAGACTTTACTCTTGGACAGCGAGATATTATCAGCATGTAACTCACACAACCAGCAGTGGGACACTTTGCTCTTGGACAGCGAGATATTATCAGCATGTAACTCACACAACAAGCAGTGGGAGACTTTACTCTTGGACAGCGAGATATTATCAGATGTAACTCACACAACAAGCTGTGGGAGACTTTATTCTTGGACAGCGAGATATTATCAGCATCTAACTCACACAACAAGCAGTGCGAGACTTTACTCTTGGACAGCGAGATATTATCAGCACGTAACTCACACAACCAGCAGTGGGACACTTTGCTCTTGGACAGCGAGATATTATCAGCATGTAACTCACACAACAAGCTGTGGGAGACTTTACTCTTGGACAGCGAGATATTATCAGATGTAACTCACACAACAAGCAGTGCGAGACTTTACTCTTGGACAGCGAGATATTATCAGCATGTAACTCACACAACCAGCAGTGGGACACTTTGCTCTTGGACAGCGAGATATTATCAGCATGTAACTCACACAACAAGCAGTGGGAGACTTTACTCTTGGACAGCGACATATTATCAGCATGTAACTCACACAACAAGCTGTGGGAGACTTTACTCTTGGACAGCGAGATATTATCAGCATGTAACTCACACAACAAGCAGTGGGAGACTTTACTCTTGGACAGCGACATATTATCAGCATGTAACTCACACAACAAGCAGTGGGAGACTTTACTCTTGGACAGCGAGATATTATCAGCATGTAACTCACACAACAAGCAGTGGGAGACTTTACTCTTGGACAGCGAGATATTATCAGCATGTAACTCACACAACAAGCAGTGCGAGACTTTACTCTTGGACAGCGAGATATTATCAGCATGTAACTCACACAACAAGCAGTGGGAGACTTTACTCTTGGACAGCGAGATATTATCAGCATGTAACTCACACAACAAGCAGTGGGAGACTTTACTCTTGGGCAGCGAGATATTATCAGCATGTAACTCACACAACAAGCTGTGGGAGACTTTACTCTTGGACAGCGAGATATTATCAGCATGTAACTCACACAACAAGCAGTGCGAGACTTTACTCTTGGACAGCGAGATATTATCAGATGTAACTCACACAACAAGCAGTGGGAGACTTTACTCTTGGACAGCGAGATATTATCAGCATGTAACTCACACAACAAGCAGTGGGAGACTTTATTCTTGGACAGCGAGATATTATCAGCATGTAACTCACACAACAAGCAGTGCGAGACTTAACTCTTGGACAGCGAGATATTATCAGCATCTAACTCACACAACAAGCAGTGCGAGACTTTACTCCTGGACAGCGAGATATTATCAGCATGTAACTCACACAACAAGCTGTGGGAGACTTTACTCTTGGACAGCGAGATATTATCAGCATGTAACTCACACAACAAGCAGTGCGAGACTTTACTATTGGACAGCGAGATATTATCAGCATGTAACTCACACAACAAGCAGTGCGAGACTTTACTCTTGGACAGCGAGATATTATCAGCATGTAACTCACACAACAAGCAGTGGGAGACTTTACTCTTGGACAGCGAGATATTATCAGCATGTAACTCACACAACAAGCAGTGCGAGACTTAACTCTTGGACAGCGAGATATTATCAGCATCTAACTCACACAACAAGCAGTGCGAGACTTTACTCTTGGACAGCGAGATATTATCAGATGTAACTCACACAACAAGCTGTGGGAGACTTTATTCTTGGACAGCGAGATATTATCAGCATCTAACTCACACAACAAGCAGTGCGAGACTTTACTCTTGGACAGCGAGATATTATCAGCACGTAACTCACACAACCAGCAGTGGGACACTTTGCTCTTGGACAGCGAGATATTATCAGCATGTAACTCAAACAACAAGCTGTGGGAGACTTTACTCTTGGACAGCGAGATATTATCAGATGTAACTCACACAACAAGCAGTGCGAGACTTTACTCTTGGACAGCGAGATATTATCAGCATGTAACTCACACAACCAGCAGTGGGACACTTTGCTCTTGGACAGCGAGATATTATCAGCATGTAACTCACACAACAAGCTGTGGGAGACTTTACTCTTGGACAGCGAGATATTATCAGCATCTAACTCACACAACAAGCAGTGCGAGACTTTACTCTTGGACAGCGAGATATTATCAGCACGTAACTCACACAACCAGCAGTGGGACACTTTACTCTTGGACAGCGAGATATTATCAGCATGTAACTCACACAACCAGCAGTGGGACACTTTACTCTTGGACAGCGAGATATTATCAGCATGTAACTCACACAACAAGCAGTGGGAGACTTTACTCTTGGACAGCGAGATATTATCAGCATGTAACTCACACAACAAGCAGTGCGAGACTTTAGTCTTGGACAGCGAGATATTATCAGCATGTAACTCACACAACAAGCAGTGGGAGACTTTACTCTTGGACAGCGAGATATTATCAGCATGTAACTCACACAACCAGCAGTGCGAGACTTTACTCTTGGACAGCGAGATATTATCAGCATGTAACTCACACAACAAGCAGTGGGAGACTTTACTCTTGGACAGCGAGATATTATCAGCATATAACTCACACAACCAGCAGTGCGAGACTTTACTCTTGGACAGCGAGATATTATCAGCATGTAACTCACACAACAAGCAGTGGGAGACTTTACTCTTGGACAGCGAGATACTATCAGCATGTAACTCACACAACAAGCAGTGCGAGACTTTAGTCTTGGACAGCGAGATGTTATCAGCATGTAACTCACACAACAAGCAGTGGGAGACTTTACTCTTGGACAGCGAGATATTGTCAGCATGTAACTCACACAACAAGCAGTGGGAGACTTTACTCTTGGACAGCGAGATATTATCAGCATGTAACTCACACAACAAGCAGTGCGAGAGTTTAGTCTTGGACAGCGAGATATTATCAGCAAGTAACTCACACAACAAGCAGTGGGAGACTTTGCTCTTGGACAGCGAGATATTATCAGCACGTAACTCACACAACAAGCAGTGCGAGACTTTGCTCTTGGACAGCGACATATTATCAGCATGTAACTCACACAACAAGCAGTGGGAGACTTTACTCTTGGACAGCGAGATATTATCAGCATGTAACTCACACAACAAGCAGTGGGAGACTTTACTCTTGGACAGCGAGATATTAGCAGCATGTAACTCACACAACAAGCAGTGCGAGACTTTAGTCTTGGACAGCGAGATATTATCAGCATGTAACTCACACAACAAGCAGTGGGAGACTTTACTCTTGGACAGCGAGATATTATCAGCATGTAACTCACACAACAAGCAGTGCGAGACTTTACTCTTGGGCAGCGAGATATTATCAGCATGTAACTCACACAACAAGCTGTGGGAGACTTTACTCTTGGACAGCGAGATATTATCAGCATGTAACTCACACAACAAGCAGTGCGAGACTTTACTCTTGGACAGCGAGATATTATCAGATGTAACTCACACAACAAGCAGTGGGAGACTTTACTCTTGGACAGCGAGAAATTATCAGCATGTAACTCACACAACAAGCAGTGGGAGACTTTATTCTTGGACAGCGAGATATTATCAGCATGTAACTCACACAACAAGCAGTGCGAGACTTAACTCTTGGACAGCGAGATATTATCAGCATCTAACTCACACAACAAGCAGTGCGAGACTTTACTCTTGGACAGCGAGATATTATCAGCATGTAACTCACACAACAAGCTGTGGGAGACTTTACTCTTGGACAGCGAGATATTATCAGCATGTAACTCACACAACAAGCAGTGCGAGACTTTACTCTTGGACAGCGAGATATTATCAGATGTAACTCACACAACAAGCAGTGGGAGACTTTACTCTTGGACAGCGAGATATTATCAGCATGTAACTCACACAACAAGCAGTGGGAGACTTTATTCTTGGACAGCGAGATATTATCAGCATGTAACTCACACAACAAGCAGTGCGAGACTTAACTCTTGGACAGCGAGATATTATCAGCATCTAACTCACACAACAAGCAGTGCGAGACTTTACTCTTGGACAGCGAGATATTATCATCATGTAACTCACACAACAAGCAGTGGGAGACTTTACTCTTGGACAGCGAGATATTATCAGCATGTAACTCACACAACCAGCAGTGGGACACTTTGCTCTTGGACAGCGACATATTATCAGCATGTAACTCACACAACAAGCTGTGGGAGACTTTACTCTTGGACAGCGAGATATTATCAGCATGTAACTCACACAACCAGCAGTGGGACACTTTGCTCTTGGACAGCGAGATATTATCAGCATGTAACTCACACAACAAGCTGTGGGAGACTTTACTCTTTAACAGCGAGATATTATCAGATGTAACTCACACAACAAGCAGTGCGAGACTTTACTCTTGGACAGCGAGATATTATCAGCATGTAACTCACACAACCAGCAGTGGGACACTTTGCTCTTGGACAGCGAGATATTATCAGCATGTAACTCACACAACAAGCAGTGGGAGACTTTACTCTTGGACAGCGAGATATTATCAGATGTAACTCACACAACAAGCTGTGGGAGACTTTATTCTTGGACAGCGAGATATTATCAGCATCTAACTCACACAACAAGCAGTGCGAGACTTTACTCTTGGACAGCGAGATATTATCAGCACGTAACTCACACAACCAGCAGTGGGACACTTTGCTCTTGGACAGCGAGATATTATCAGCATGTAACTCACACAACAAGCTGTGGGAGACTTTACTCTTGGACAGCGAGATATTATCAGATGTAACTCACACAACAAGCAGTGCGAGACTTTACTCTTGGACAGCGAGATATTATCAGCATGTAACTCACACAACCAGCAGTGGGACACTTTGCTCTTGGACAGCGAGATATTATCAGCATGTAACTCACACAACAAGCAGTGGGAGACTTTACTCTTGGACAGCGACATATTATCAGCATGTAACTCACACAACAAGCTGTGGGAGACTTTACTCTTGGACAGCGAGATATTATCAGCATGTAACTCACACAACAAGCAGTGGGAGACTTTACTCTTGGACAGCGACATATTATCAGCATGTAACTCACACAACAAGCAGTGGGAGACTTTACTCTTGGACAGCGAGATATTATCAGCATGTAACTCACACAACAAGCAGTGGGAGACTTTACTCTTGGACAGCGAGATATTATCAGCATGTAACTCACACAACAAGCAGTGCGAGACTTTACTCTTGGACAGCGAGATATTATCAGCATGTAACTCACACAACAAGCAGTGGGAGACTTTACTCTTGGACAGCGAGATATTATCAGCATGTAACTCACACAACAAGCAGTGGGAGACTTTACTCTTGGGCAGCGAGATATTATCAGCATGTAACTCACACAACAAGCTGTGGGAGACTTTACTCTTGGACAGCGAGATATTATCAGCATGTAACTCACACAACAAGCAGTGCGAGACTTTACTCTTGGACAGCGAGATATTATCAGATGTAACTCACACAACAAGCAGTGGGAGACTTTACTCTTGGACAGCGAGATATTATCAGCATGTAACTCACACAACAAGCAGTGGGAGACTTTATTCTTGGACAGCGAGATATTATCAGCATGTAACTCACACAACAAGCAGTGCGAGACTTAACTCTTGGACAGCGAGATATTATCAGCATCTAACTCACACAACAAGCAGTGCGAGACTTTACTCCTGGACAGCGAGATATTATCAGCATGTAACTCACACAACAAGCTGTGGGAGACTTTACTCTTGGACAGCGAGATATTATCAGCATGTAACTCACACAACAAGCAGTGGGAGACTTTACTATTGGACAGCGAGATATTATCAGCATGTAACTCACACAACAAGCAGTGCGAGACTTTACTCTTGGACAGCGAGATATTATCAGCATGTAACTCACACAACAAGCAGTGGGAGACTTTACTCTTGGACAGCGAGATATTATCAGCATGTAACTCACACAACAAGCAGTGCGAGACTTAACTCTTGGACAGCGAGATATTATCAGCATCTAACTCACACAACAAGCAGTGCGAGACTTTACTCTTGGACAGCGAGATATTATCAGATGTAACTCACACAACAAGCTGTGGGAGACTTTATTCTTGGACAGCGAGATATTATCAGCATCTAACTCACACAACAAGCAGTGCGAGACTTTACTCTTATACAGCGAGATATTATCAGCACGTAACTCACACAACCAGCAGTGGGACACTTTGCTCTTGGACAGCGAGATATTATCAGCATGTAACTCAAACAACAAGCTGTGGGAGACTTTACTCTTGGACAGCGAGATATTATCAGATGTAACTCACACAACAAGCAGTGCGAGACTTTACTCTTGGACAGCGAGATATTATCAGCATGTAACTCACACAACCAGCAGTGGGACACTTTGCTCTTGGACAGCGAGATATTATCAGCATGTAACTCACACAACAAGCTGTGGGAGACTTTACTCTTGGACAGCGAGATATTATCAGCATCTAACTCACACAACAAGCAGTGCGAGACTTTACTCTTGGACAGCGAGATATTATCAGCACGTAACTCACACAACCAGCAGTGGGACACTTTGCTCTTGGACAGCGAGATATTATCAGCATGTAACTCACACAACAAGCTGTGGGAGACTTTACTCTTGGACAGCGAGATATTATCAGATGTAACTCACACAACAAGCAGTGCGAGACTTTACTCTTGGACAGCGAGATATTATCAGCACGTAACTCACACAACCAGCAGTGGGACACTTTGCTCTTGGACAGCGAGATATTATCAGCATGTAACTCACACAACAAGCTGTGGGAGACTTTACTCTTGGACAGCGAGATATTATCAGATGTAACTCACACAACAAGCAGTGCGAGACTTTACTCTTGGACAGCGAGATATTATCAGCATGTAACTCACACAACCAGCAGTGGGACACTTTGCTCTTGGACAGCGAGATATTATCAGCATGTAACTCACACAACAAGCAGTGGGAGACTTTACTCTTGGACAGCGAGATATTATCAGCATGTAACTCACACAACAAGCAGTGGGAGACTTTACTCTTGGATAGCGAGATATTATCAGCATGTAACTCACACAACAAGCAGTGCGAGACTTTACTCTTGGACAGCGAGATATTATCAGCATGTAACTCACACAACAAGCAGTGGGAGACTTTACTCTTGGACAGCGAGATATTATCAGCATGTAACTCATACAACCAGCAGTGGGACACTCTACTCTTGGACAGCGAGATATTATCAGCATGTAACTCACACAACCAGCAGTGGGACACTTTACTCTTGGACAGCGAGATATTATCAGCATGTAACTCACACAACAAGCAGTGGGAGACTTTACTCTTGGACAGCGAGATATTATCAGCATGTAACTCACACAACAAGCAGTGGGAGACTTTACTCTTGGACAGCGAGATATTATCAGCATGTAACTCACACAACAAGCAGTGGGAGACTTTACCCTTGGACAGCGAGATATTATCAGCATGTAACTCACACAACAAGCAGTGGGAGACTTTACTCTTGGACAGCGAGATATTATCAGCATGTAACTCACACAACAAGCAGTGGGAGACTTTACTCTTGGACAGCGAGATATTATCAGCATGTAACTTACACAACAAGCAGTGGGAGACTTTACTCTTGGACAGCGAGATATTATCAGCATGTAACTCACGCAACAAGCAGTGCGAGACTTTACTCTTGGACAGCGAGATATTATCAGCATGTAACTCACACAACAAGCAGTGGGAGACTTTACTCTTGGACAGCGAGATATTATCAGCATGTAACTCATACAACCAGCAGTGGGACACTTTACTCTTGGACAGCGAGATATTATCAGCATGTAACTCACACAACCAGCAGTGGGACACTTTACTCTTGGACAGCGAGATATTATCAGCATGTAACTCACACAACAAGCAGTGGGAGACTTTACTCTTGGACAGCGAGATATTATCAGCATGTAACTCACACAACAAGCAGTGGGAGACTTTACTCTTGGACAGCGAGATATTATCAGCATGTAACTCACACAACAAGCAGTGGGAGACTTTACCCTTGGACAGCGAGATATTATCAGCATGTAACTCACACAACAAGCAGTGGGAGACTTTACTCTTGGACAGCGAGATATTATCAGCATGTAACTCACACAACAAGCAGTGGGAGACTTTATTCTTGGACAGCGAGATATTATCAGCATGTAACTTACACAACAAGCAGTGGGACACTTTACTCTTGGACAGCGAGATATTATCAGCATGTAACTCACACAACAAGCAGTGGGGGACTTTACTCTTGGACAGCGAGATATTATCAGCATGTAACTCACACAACAAGCAGTGGGAGACTTTACTCCTGGACAGCGAGATATTATCAGCATGTAACTCACACAACAAGCAGTGGGAGACTTTACCCTTGGACAGCGAGATATTATCAGCATGTAACTCACACAACAAGCTGTGGGAGACTTTACTCTTGGACAGCGAGATATTATCAGCATGTAACTCACACAACAAGCAGTGGGAGACTTTACTCTTGGACAGCGAGATATTATCAGCATGTAACTTACACAACAAGCAGTGGGACACTTTACTCTTGGACAGCGAGATATTATCAGCATGTAACTCACACAACAAGCAGTGGGAGACTTTACTCTTGGACAGCGAGATATTATCAGCATGTAACTCACACAACAAGCAGTGGGAGACTTTACTCTTGGACAGCGAGATATTATCAGCATGTAACTCACACAACAAGCAGTGGGAGACTTTACCCTTGGACAGCGAGATATTATCAGCATGTAACTCACACAACAAGCAGTGGGAGACTTTACTCTTGGACAGCGAGATATTATCAGCATGTAACTCACACAACAAGCAGTGGGAGACTTTATTCTTGGACAGCGAGATATTATCAGCATGTAACTTACACAACAAGCAGTGGGACACTTTACTCTTGGACAGCGAGATATTATCAGCATGTAACTCACACAACAAGCAGTGGGAGACTTTACTCTTGGACAGCGAGATATTATCAGCATGTAACTCACACAACAAGCAGTGGGAGACTTAACTCTTGGACAGCGAGATATTATCAGCATGTAACTCACACAACAAGCAGTGGGACACTTTACTCTTGGACAGCGAGATATTATCAGCATGTAACTCACACAACAAGCAGTGGGAGACTTTACTCTTGGACAGCGAGATATTATCAGCATGTAACTTACACAACAAGCAGTGGGACACTTTACTCTTGGACAGCGAGATATTATCAGTATGTAACTCACACAACAAGCAGTGGGAGACTTTACTCTTGGACAGCGAGATATTATCAGCATGTAACTCACGCAACAAGCAGTGGGACACTTTACTCTTGGACAGCGAGATATTATCAGCATGTAACTCACACAACAAGCAGTGGGAGACTTTACCCTTGGACAGCGAGATATTATCAGCATGTAACTCACATAACAAGCAGTGGGAGACTTTACTCTTGGACAGCGAGATATTATCAGCATGTAACTCACACAACAAGCAGTGGGAGACTTTATTCTTGGACAGCGAGATATTATCAGCATGTAACTTACACAACAAGCAGTGGGACACTTTACTCTTGGACAGCGAGATATTATCAGCATGTAACTCACACAACAAGCAGTGGGAGACTTTACTCTTGGACAGCGAGATATTATCAGCATGTAACTCACACAACAAGCAGTGGGAGACTTTACTCTTGGACAGCGAGATATTATCAGCATGTAACTCACACAACAAGCAGTGGGAGACTTTACCCTTGGACAGCGAGATATTATCAGCATGTAACTCACACAACAAGCAGTGGGAGACTTTACTCTTGGACAGCGAGATATTATCAGCATGTAACTCACACAACAAGCAGTGGGAGACTTTACTCTTGGACAGCGAGATATTATCAGCATGTAACTTACACAACAAGCAGTGGGACACTTTACTCTTGGACAGCGAGATATTATCAGCATGTAACTCACACAACAAGCAGTGGGAGACTTTACTCTTGGACAGCGAGATATTATCAGCATGTAACTCACACAACAAGCAGTGGGAGACTTTACTCTTGGACAGCGAGATATTGTCAGCATGTAACTCACACAACAAGCAGTGGGAGACTTTACCCTTGGACAGCGAGATATTATCAGCATGTAACTCACACAACAAGCAGTGGGAGACTTTACTCTTGGACAGCGAGATATTATCAGCATGTAACTCACACAACAAGCAGTGGGAGACTTTATTCTTGGACAGCGAGATATTATCAGCATGTAACTTACACAACAAGCAGTGGGACACTTTACTCTTGGACAGCGAGATATTATCAGCATGTAACTCACACAACAAGCAGTGGGAGACTTTACTCTTGGACAGCGAGATATTATCAGCATGTAACTCACACAACAAGCAGTGGGAGACTTTACTCTTGGACAGCGAGATATTATCAGCATGTAACTCACACAACAAGCAGTGGGACACTTTACTCTTGGACAGCGAGATATTATCAGCATGTAACTCACACAACAAGCAGTGGGAGCCTTTACTCTTGGACAGCGAGATATTATCAGCATGTAACTTACACAACAAGCAGTGGGACACTTTACTCTTGGACAGCGAGATATTATCAGCATGTAACTCACACAACAAGCAGTGGGAGACTTTACTCTTGGACAGCGAGATATTATCAGCATGTAACTCACGCAACAAGCAGTGGGAGACTTTACTCTTGGACAGCGAGATATTATCAGCATGTAACTCACACAACAAGCAGTGGGAGACTTTACCCTTGGACAGCGAGATATTATCAGCATGTAACTCACACAACAAGCAGTGGGAGACTTTACTCTTGGACAGCGAGATATTATCAGCATGTAACTCACGCAACAAGCAGTGGGAGACTTTACTCTTGGACAGCGAGATATTATCAGCATGTAACTCACACAACAAGCAGTGGGAGACTTTACTCCTGGACAGCGAGATATTATCAGCATGTAACTCACACAACAAGCAGTGGGAGACTTTACTCTTGGACAGCGAGATATTATCAGCATGTAACACACACAACAAGCAGTGGGAGACTTTACCCTTGGACAGCGAGATATTATCAGCATGTAACTCACACAACAAGCAGTGGGAGACTTTACTCTTGGACAGCGAGATATTATCAGCATGTAACTCACGCAACAAGCAGTGGGAGACTTTACTCTTGGACAGCGAGATATTATCAGCATGTAACTCACACAACAAGCAGTGGGAGACTTAACTCTTGGACAGCGAGATATTATCAGCATGTAACTCATACAACCAGCAGTGGGACACTTTACTCTTGGACAGCGAGATATTATCAGCATGTAACTCACACAACCAGCAGTGGGACACTTTACTCTTGGACAGCGAGATATTATCAGCATGTAACTCACACAACAAGCAGTGGGAGACTTTACTCTTGGACAGCGAGATATTATCAGCATGTAACTCACACAACAAGCAGTGGGAGACTTTACTCTTGGACAGCGAGATATTATCAGCATGTAACTCACACAACAAGCAGTGGGAGACTTTACCCTTGGACAGCGAGATATTATCAGCATGTAACTCACACAACAAGCAGTGGGAGACTTTACTCTTGGACAGCGAGATATTATCAGCATGTAATTCACACAACAAGCAGTGGGAGACTTTACTCTTGGACAGCGAGATATTATCAGCATATAACTCACACAACAAGCAGTGGGAGACTTTACTCTTGGACAGCGAGATATTATCAGCATGTAACTCACACAACAAGCAGTGCGAGACTTTACTCTTGGACTGCGAGATATTATCATCATGTAACTCACACAACAAGCAGTGCGAGACTTTACTCTTGGACAGCGAGATATTATCAGCTAGTAACTCACACAACAAGCAATGGGAGACTTTACTCTTGGACAGCGAGATATTATCAGCATGTAACTCACACAACCAGCAGTGGGACACTTTACTCTTGGACAGCGAGATATTATCAGCATGAAACTCACACAACAAGCAGTGGGAGACTTTACTCTTGGACAGCGAGATATTATCAGCATGTAACTCACTCAACAAGCAGTGGGAGACTTTACTCTTGGACAGCGAGATATTATCAGCATGTAACTCACACAACAAGCAGTGCGAGACTTTACTCTTGGACAGCGAGATATTATGAGCATGTAACTCACACAACAAGCAGTGGGAGACTTTACTCTTGGCCATCGAGATATTATCAGCATGTAACTCACACAACAAGCAGTCCGAGACCTTACTCTTGGACAGCGAGATATTATCAGCATGTAACTCACACAACAAGCAGTGGGAGACTTTACTCTTGGACAGCGAGATATTATTAGCATGTAACTCACACAACAAGCAGTGGGAGACTTTACCCTTGGACAGCGAGATATTATCAGCATGTAACTCACACAACAAGCAGTGGGAGAATTTACTCTTGGACAGCGAGATATTATCAGCATGTAATTCACACAACAAGCAGTGGGAGACTTTACTCTTGGACAGCGAGATACACTCCTGGAAATGGAAAAAAGAACACATTGACACCGGTGTGTCAGACCCACCATACTTGCTCCGGACACTGCGAGAGGGCTGTACAAGCAATGATCACACGCACGGCACAGCGGACACCCCAGGAACCGCGGTGTTGGCCGTCGAATGGCGCTAGCTGCGCAGCATTTGTGCACCGCCGCCGTCAGTGTCAGCCATTTTTCCGTGGCATACGGAGCTCCATCGCAGTCTTTAACACTGGTAGCATGCCGCGACAGCGTGGACGTGAACCGTATGTGCAGTTGACGGACTTTGAGCGAGGGCGTATAGTGGGCATGCGGGAGGCCGGGTGGACGTACCGCCGAATTGCTCAACACGTGGGGCGTGAGGTCTCCACAGTACATCGATGTTGTCGCCAGTGGTCGGCGGAAGGTGCACGTGCCCGTCGACCTGGGACCGGACCGCAGCGACGCACGGATGCACGCCAAGACCGTAGGATCCTACGCAGTGCCGTAGGGGACCGCACCGCCACTTCCCAGCAAATTAGGGACACTGTTGCTCCTGGGGTATCGGCGAGGACCATTGGCAACCGTCTCCATGAAGCTGGGCTACGGTCCCGCACACCGTTAGGCCGTCTTCCGCTCACGCCCCAACATCGTGCAGCCCGCCTCCAGTGGTGTCGCGACAGGCGTGAATGGAGGGAAAAATGGAGACGTGTCGTCTTCAGCGATGAGAGTCGCTTCTGCCTTGGTGCCAATGATGGTCGTATGCGTGTTTGGCGCCGTGCAGGTGAGCGCCACAATCAGGACTGCATACGACCGAGGCACACAGGGCCAACACCCGGCATCATGGTGTGGGGAGTGATCTCCTACACTGGCCGTACACCACTGGTGTTCGTCGAGGGGACACTGAATAGTGCACGGTACATCCAAACCGTCATCGAACCCATCGTTCTACCATTCCTAGACCGGCAAGGGAACTTGCTGTTCCAACAGGACAATGCACGTCCGCATGTATCCCGTGCCACCCAACGTGCTCTAGAAGGTGTAAGTCAACTACCCCGGCCAGCAAGATCTCCGGATCTGTCCCCCATTGAGCATGTTTGGGACTGGATGAAGCGTCGTCTCACGCGGTCTGCACGTCCAGCACGAACGCTGGTCCAACTGAGGCGCCAGGTGAAAATGGCATGGCAAGCCGTTCCACAAGACTACATCCAGCATCTCTACGATCGTCTCCATGGGAGAATAGCAGCCTGCATTGCTGCGAAAGGTGGATATACACTGTACTAGTGCCGACATTGTGCATGCTCTGTTGCCTGCGTCTATGTGCCTGTGGTTCTGTCAGTGTGATCATGTGATGTATCTGACCCCAGGAATGTGTCAATAAAGTTTCCCCTTCCTGGGACAATGAATTCACGGTGTTCTTATTTCAATTTCCAGGAGTGTATTATCAGCATGTAACTCACACAACAAGCAGTGGGAGACTTTACTCTTGGACAGCGAGATATTATCAGCATGTAACTCACACAACGAGCAGTGGGAGACTTTACTCTTGGACAGCGAGATATTATCAGCATGTAACTCACACAACAAGCAGTGGGAGGCTTTACCCTTGGACAGCGATATATTATCAGCATGTAACTCACACAACAAGCAGTGGGAGACTTTACTCTTGGACAGCGAGATATTATCAGCATGTAACTCACACAACCAGCAGTGGGACACTTTACTCTTGGACAGCGAGATACTATCAGCATGTAACTCACACAACAAGCAGTGGGAGACTTTACTCTTGGACAGCGAGATATTATCAGCATGTAACTCACACAACAAGCAGTGGGAGACTTTACTCTTGGACAGCGAGATATTATCAGCATGTAACTCACACAACAAGCAGTGCGAGACTTTACTCTTGGACAGCGAGATATTATCAGCATGTAACTCACACAACAAGCAGTGCGAGACTTTACTCTTGGACAGCGAGATATTATCAGCATGTAACTCACACAACCACCAGTGGGAGACTTTACTCTTGGACAGCGAGATATTATCAGCATGTAACTCACATAACCAGCAGTGGGACACTTTACTCTAGGACAGCGAGATATTATCAGCATGTAACTCACACAACAAGCAGTGGGAGAATTTACTCTTGGACAGCGAGATATTATCAGCATGTAACTCACACAACAAGCAATGGGAGACTTTACTCTTGGACAGCGAGATATTATCAGCATGTAACTCACACAACCAGCAGTGGGACACTTTACTCTTGGACAGCGAGATATTATCAGCATGTAACTCACACAACGAGCAGTGGGAGACTTTACTCTTGGACAGCGAGATATAATCAGCATGTAACTCACACAACATGCAGTGGGAGACTTTACTCTTGGACAGCGAGATATTATCAGCATGTAACTCACACAACAAGCTGTGGGAGACTTTACTCTTGGACAGCGAGATATTATCAGCATGTAACTCACACAACAAGCAGTGGGAGACTTTACTCTTGGACAGCGAGATATTATCAGCATGTAACTCACCCAACAAGCAGTGGGAGACTTTACTCTTGGACAGCGAGTTATTATCAGCATGTAACTCACACAACAAGCAGTGGGAGACTTTACTCTTGGACAGCGAGATATTATCAGCATGTAACTCACACAACAAGCAATGGGAGACTTTACTCTTGGACAGCGAGATATTATCAGCATGTAACTCACACAACCAGCAGTGGGACACTTTACTCTTGGACAGCGAGATATTATCAGCATGTAACTCACACAACAAGCAGTGGGAGACTTTACTCTTGGACAGCGAAATATTATCAGCATGTAACTCACACAACAAGCAGTGGGAGACTTTACTCTTGGACAGCGAGATATTATCAGCATGTAACTCACACAACAAGCAGTGGGAGACTTTACTCTTGGACAGCGAGATATTATCAGCATGTAACTCACACAACAAGCAGTGGGAGACTTTACTCTTCGACAGCGAGATATTATCAGCATGTAACTCACACAACAAGCAGTGGGAGACTTTACTCTTGGACAGCGAGATATTATCAACATGTAACTCACACAACAAGCAGTGGGAGACTTTACTCTTGGACAGCGAGATATTATCAGCATGTAACTCACACAACAAGCAGTGCGAGACTTTACTCTTGGACAGCGAGATATTATCAGCACGTAACGTACACAACAACCAGTGGGAGACTTTACTCTTGGACAGCGAGATATTATCAGCATGTAACTCTCACAACAAGCAGTGCGTGACTTTACTCTTGGACAGCGAGATATTATCAGCATGTAACTCACACAACAACCAGTGGGAGACTTTACTCTTGGACAGCGAGATATTATCAGCATGTAACTCACATAACCAGCAGTGGGACACTTTACTCTTGGACAGCGAGATATTATCAGCATGTAACTCACACAACAAGCAGTGGGAGAATTTACTCTTGGAGAGCGAGATATTATCAGCATGTAACTCACACAACAAGCAATGGGAGACTTTACTCTTGGACAGCGAGATATTATCAGCATGTAACTCACACAACCAGCAGTGGGACACTTTACTCTTGGACAGCGAGATATTATCTGCATGTAACTCACACATCAAGCAGTGGGAGACTTTACTCTTGGACAGCGAGATATTATCAGCATGTAACTCACACAACAAGCAGTGGGAGACTTTACTCTTGGACAGCGAGATATTATCAGCATGTAACTCACACAACAAGCAGTGGGATACTTTACTCTTGGACAGCGAGATATTATCAGCATGTAACTCACACAACAAGCAGTGGGAAACTTTACTCTTGGACAGCGAGATGTTATCAGCATGTAACTCACGCAACAAGCAGTGGGAGACTTTACTCTTGGACAGCGAGATATTATCAGCATGTAACTCACACAACAAGCAGTGCGAGACTTTACTCTTGGACAGCGAGATACTATCAGCATGTAACTCACACAACAAGCAGTGGGAGACTTTACTCTTGGACAGCGAGATATTATCAGCATGTAACTCACACAACAAGCAGTGGGAGACTTTACTCTTGGACAGCGAGATATTATCAGCATGTAACTCACACAACAAGCAGTGCGAGACTTTACTCTTGGACAGCGAGATATTATCAGCATGTAACTCACACAACAAGCAGTGCGAGACTTTACTCTTGGACAGCGAGATATTATCAGCATGTAACTCACACAACCACCAGTGGGAGACTTTACTCTTGGACAGCGAGATATTATCAGCATGTAACTCACATAACCAGCAGTGGGACACTTTACTCTAGGACAGCGAGATATTATCAGCATGTAACTCACACAACAAGCAGTGGGAGAATTTACTCTTGGACAGCGAGATATTATCAGCATGTAACTCACACAACAAGCAATGGGAGACTTTACTCTTGGACAGCGAGATATTATCAGCATGTAACTCACACAACCAGCAGTGGGACACTTTACTCTTGGACAGCGAGATATTATCAGCATGTAACTCACACAACGAGCAGTGGGAGACTTTACTCTTGGACAGCGAGATATAATCAGCATGTAACTCACACAACATGCAGTGGGAGACTTTACTCTTGGACAGCGAGATATTATCAGCATGTAACTCACACAACAAGCTGTGGGAGACTTTACTCTTGGACAGCGAGATATTATCAGCATGTAACTCACACAACAAGCAGTGGGAGACTTTACTCTTGGACAGCGAGATATTATCAGCATGTAACTCACCCAACAAGCAGTGGGAGACTTTACTCTTGGACAGCGAGTTATTATCAGCATGTAACTCACACAACAAGCAGTGGGAGACTTTACTCTTGGACAGCGAGATATTATCAGCATGTAACTCACACAACAAGCAATGGGAGACTTTACTCTTGGACAGCGAGATATTATCAGCATGTAACTCACACAACCAGCAGTGGGACACTTTACTCTTGGACAGCGAGATATTATCAGCATGTAACTCACACAACAAGCAGTGGGAGACTTTACTCTTGGACAGCGAAATATTATCAGCATGTAACTCACACAACAAGCAGTGGGAGACTTTACTCTTGGACAGCGAGATATTATCAGCATGTAACTCACACAACAAGCAGTGGGAGACTTTACTCTTGGACAGCGAGATATTATCAGCATGTAACTCACACAACAAGCAGTGGGAGACTTTACTCTTCGACAGCGAGATATTATCAGCATGTAACTCACACAACAAGCAGTGGGAGACTTTACTCTTGGACAGCGAGATATTATCAACATGTAACTCACACAACAAGCAGTGGGAGACTTTACTCTTGGACAGCGAGATATTATCAGCATGTAACTCACACAACAAGCAGTGCGAGACTTTACTCTTGGACAGCGAGATATTATCAGCACGTAACGTACACAACAAGCAGTGGGAGACTTTACTCTTGGACAGCGAGATATTATCAGCATGTAACTCTCACAACAAGCAGTGCGAGACTTTACTCTTGGACAGCGAGATATTATCAGCATGTAACTCACACAACAACCAGTGGGAGACTTTACTCTTGGACAGCGAGATATTATCAGCATGTAACTCACATAACCAGCAGTGGGACACTTTACTCTTGGATAGCGAGATATTATCAGCATGTAACTCACACAACAAGCAGTGGGAGAATTTACTCTTGGAGAGCGAGATATTATCAGCATGTAACTCACACAACAAGCAATGGGAGACTTTACTCTTGGACAGCGAGATATTATCAGCATGTAACTCACACAACCAGCAGTGGGACACTTTACTCTTGGACAGCGAGATATTATCTGCATGTAACTCACACATCAAGCAGTGGGAGACTTTACTCTTGGACAGCGAGATATTATCAGCATGTAACTCACACAACAAGCAGTGGGAGACTTTACTCTTGGACAGCGAGATATTATCAGCATGTAACTCACACAACAAGCAGTGGGATACTTTACTCTTGGACAGCGAGATATTATCAGCATGTAACTCACACAACAAGCAGTGGGAAACTTTACTCTTGGACAGCGAGATATTATCAGCATGTAACTCACACAACAAGCAGTGCGAGACTTTACTCTTGGACAGCGAGATATTATCAGCATGTAACTCACACAACAAGCAGTGCGAGACTTTACTCTTGGACAGCGAGATATTATCAGCATGTAACTCACACAACAAGCAGTGGGAGACTTTACTCTTGGACAGCGAGATATTATCAGCATGTAACTCACACAACTAGCAGTGCGAGACTTTACTCTTGGACAGCGAGATATTATCAGCATGTAACTCACACAACAAGCAGTGGGAGACTTTACCCTTGGACAGCGAGGTATTATCAGCATGTAACTCACACAACAAGCAGTGGGAGGCTTTACTCTTGGACAGCGAGATATTATCAGCATGTATTTCACACAACAAGCAGTGGGAGACTTTACTCTTGGACAGCGACATATTATCAGCATGTATCTCACACAACAAGCAGTGGGAGACTTTACTCTTGGACAGCGAGATATTATCAGCATGTAACTCACACAACAAGCAGTGCGAGACTTTACTCTTGGACAGCGAGATATTATCAGCACGTAACTTACACAACAAGCAGTGCGAGACTTTAGTCTTGGACTGCGAGATATTATCAGCATGTAACTCACACAACAAGCAGTGGGAGACTTTACTCTTGGACAGCGAGATATTATCAGCATGTAACTCACACAACAAGCAGTGGGAGACTTTACTCTTGGACAGCGAGATATTATCAGCATGTAACTCACACAACAAGCAGTGGGAGACTTTACTCTTGGACAGCGAGATATTATCAGCATGTGACTCACACAACAAGCAGTGGGAGACTTTACTCTTGGACAGCGAGATATTATCAGCATGTAACTCACACAACAACCAGTGGGAGACTTTACTCTTGGACAGCGAGATATTATCAGCATGTAACTCACATAACCAGCAGTGGGACACTTTACTCTTGGACAGCGAGATATTATCAGCATGTAACTCACACAACAAGCAGTGGGAGAATTTACTCTTGGAGAGCGAGATATTATCAGCATGTAACTCACACAACAAGCAATGGGAGACTTTACTCTTGGACAGCGAGATATTATCAGCATGTAACTCACACAACCAGCAGTGGGACACTTTACTCTTGGACAGCGAGATATTATCTGCATGTAACTCACACAACAAGCAGTGGGAGACTTTACTCTTGGACAGCGAGATATTATCAACATGTAACTCACACAACAAGCAGTGGGAGACTTTACTCTTGGACAGCGAGATATTATCAGCATGTAACTCACACAACAAGCCGTGGGATACTTTACTCTTGGACATCGAGATATTATCAGCATGTAACTCACACAACAAGCAGTGGGAAACTTTACTCTTGGACAGCGAGATATTATCAGCATGTAACTCACACAACAAGCAGTGGGAGACTTTACTCTTGGACAGCGAGATATTATCAGCATGTAACTCACACAACAAGCAGTGCGAGACTTTACTCTTGGACAGCGAGATATTATCAGCATGTAACTCACACAACAAGCAGTGGGAGACTTTACTCTTGGACAGCGAGATATTATCAGCATGTAACTCACACAACAAGCAGTGCGAGACTTTACTCTTGGACAGCGAGATATTATCAGCATGTAACTCACACAACAAGCAGTGCGAGACTTTACTCTTGGACAGCGAGATATTATCAGCATGTAACTCACACAACAAGCAGTGGGAGACTTTACTCTTGGACAGCGAGATATTATCAGCATGTAACTCACACAACCAGCAGTGGGACACTTTACTCTTGGACAGCGAGATATTATCAGCATGTAACTCACACAACAACCAGTGGGAGACTTTACTCTTGGACAGCGAGATATTATCAGCATGTAACTCACACAACAAGCAGTGCGAGACTTTACTCTTGGACAGCGAGATATTATCAGCATGTAACTCACACAACAAGCAGTGGGAGACTTTACTCTTGGACAGCGAGATATTATCAGCATGTAACTCACACAACAAGCAGTGCGAGACTTTACTCTTGGACAGCGAGATATTATCAGCATGTAACTCACACAACAAGCAGTGGGAGACTTTACTCTTGGACAGCGAGATATTATCAGCATGTAACTCACACAACAAGCAGTGCGAGACTTTACTCTTGGACAGCGAGATATTATCAGCATGTAACTCACACAACAAGCAGTGCGAGACTTTACTCTTGGACAGCGAGATATTATCAGCATGTAACTCACACAACAAGCAGTGGGAGACTTTACTCTTGGACATCGAGATATTATCAGCATGTAACTCACACAACAAGCAGTGGGAGACTTTACTCTTGGACAGCGAGATATTATCAGCATGTAACTCACACAACAAGCAGTGCGAGACTATACTCTTGGACAGCGAGATATTATCAGCATGTAACTCACACAACAAGCAGTGGGAGACTTTACTCTTGGACAGCGAGATATTATCAGCATGTAACTCACACAACAAGCAGTGCGAGACTTTACTCTTGGACAGCGAGATATTATCAGCATGTAACTCACACAACAAGCAGTGCGAGACTTTACTCTTGGACAGCGAGATATTATCAGCATGTAACTCACACAACAAGCAGTGGGAGACTTTACTCTTGGACAGCGAGATATTATCAGCATGTAACTCACACAACCAGCAGTGGGACACTTTACTCTTGGACAGCGAGATATTATCAGCATGTAACTCACACAACAACCAGTGGGAGACTTTACTCTTGGACAGCGAGATATTATCAGCATGTAACTCACACAACAAGCAGTGCGAGACTTTACTCTTGGACAGCGAGATATTATCAGCATGTAACTCACACAACAAGCAGTGGGAGACTTTACTCTTGGACAGCGAGATATTATCAGCATGTAACTCACACAACAAGCAGTGTGAGACTTTACTCTTGGACAGCGAGATATTATCAGCATGTAACTCACACAACAAGCAGTGGGAGACTTTACTCTTGGACAGCGAGATATTATCAGCATGTAACTCACACAACAAGCAGTGCGAGACTTTACTCTTGGACAGCGAGATATTATCAGCATGTAACTCACACAACAAGCAGTGGGAGACTTTACTCTTGGACAGCGAGATATTATCAGCATGTAACTCACACAACAAGCAGTGGGATACTTTACTCTTGGACAGCGAGATATTATCAGCATGTAACTCACACAACAAGCAGTGGGAAACTTTACTCTTGGACAGCGAGATATTATCAGCATGTAACTCACACAACAAGCAGTGGGAGACTTTACTCTTGGACAGCGAGATATTATCAGCATGTAACTCACACAACAAGCAGTGCGAGACTTTACTCTTGGACAGCGAGATATTATCAGCATGTAACTCACACAACAAGCAGTGGGAGACTTTACTCTTGGACAGCGAGATATTATCAGCATGTAACTCACACAACTAGCAGTGCGAGACTTTACTCTTGGACAGCGAGATATTATCAGCATGTAACTCACACAACAAGCAGTGGGAGACTTTACCCTTGGACAGCGAGGTATTATCAGCATGTAACTCACACAACAAGCAGTGGGAGGCTTTACTCTTGGACAGCGAGATATTATCAGCATGTAATTCACACAACAAGCAGTGGGAGACTTTACTCTTGGACAGCGACATATTATCAGCATGTATCTCACACAACAAGCAGTGGGAGACTTTACTCTTGGACAGCGAGATATTATCAGCATGTAACTCACACAACCAGCAGTGGGACACTTTACTCTTGGACAGCGAGATATTATCAGCATGTAACTCACACAACAACCAGTGGGAGACTTTACTCTTGGACAGCGAGATATTATCAGCATGTAACTCACACAACAAGCAGTGCGAGACTTTACTCTTGGACAGCGAGATATTATCAGCATGTAACTCACACAACAAGCAGTGGGAGACTTTACTCTTGGACAGCGAGATATTATCAGCATGTAACTCACACAACAAGCAGTGCGAGACTTTACTCTTGGACAGCGAGATATTATCAGCATGTAACTCACACAACAAGCAGTGCGAGACTTTACTCTTGGACAGCGAGATATTATCAGCATGTAACTCACACAACAAGCAGTGCGAGACTTTACTCTTGGACAGCGAGATATTATCAGCATGTAACTCACACAACAAGCAGTGGGAGACTTTACTCTTGGACAGCGAGATATTATCAGCATGTAACTCACACAACAAGCAGTGGGAGACTTTACTCTTGGACAGCGAGATATTATCAGCATGTAACTCACACAACAAGCAGTGCGAGACTTTACTCTTGGACAGCGAGATATTATCAGCATGTAACTCACACAACAAGCAGTGGGAGACTTTACTCTTGGACAGCGAGATATTATCAGCATGTAACTCACACAACAAGCAGTGCGAGACTTTACTCTTGGACAGCGAGATATTATCAGCATGTAACTCACACAACAAGCAGTGCGAGACTTTACTCTTGGACAGCGAGATATTATCAGCATGTAACTCACACAACAAGCAGTGGGAGACTTTACTCTTGGACAGCGAGATATTATCAGCATGTAACTCACACAACCAGCAGTCGGACACTTTACTCTTGGACAGCGAGATATTATCAGCATGTAACTCACACAACAACCAGTGGGAGACTTTACTCTTGGACAGCGAGATATTATCAGCATGTAACTCACACAACAAGCAGTGCGAGACTTTACTCTTGGACAGCGAGATATTATCAGCATGTAACTCACACAACAAGCAGTGGGAGACTTTACTCTTGGACAGCGAGATATTATCAGCATGTAACTCACACAACAAGCAGTGCGAGACTTTACTCTTGGACAGCGAGATATTATCAGCATGTAACTCACACAACAAGCAGTGGGAGACTTTACTCTTGGACAGCGAGATATTATCAGCATGTAACTCACACAACAAGCAGTGCGAGACTTTACTCTTGGACAGCGAGATATTATCAGCATGTAACTCACACAACAAGCAGTGCGAGACTTTACTCTTGGACAGCGAGATATTAGCAGCATGTAACTCACACAACAAGCAGTGGGAGACTTTACTCTTGGACAGCGAGATATTATCAGCATGTAACTCACACAACCAGCAGTGGGACACTTTACTCTTGGACAGCGAGATATTATCAGCATGTAACTCACACAACAACCAGTGGGAGACTTTACTCTTGGACAGCGAGATATTATCAGCATGTAACTCACACAACAAGCAGTGCGAGACTTTACTCTTGGACAGCGAGATATTATCAGCATGTAACTCACACAACAAGCAGTGGGAGACTTTACTCTTGGACAGCGAGATATTATCAGCATGTAACTCACACAACAAGCAGTGCGAGACTTTACTCTTGGACAGCGAGATATTATCAGCATGTAACTCACACAACAAGCAGTGGGAGACTTTACTCTTGGACAGCGAGATATTATCAGCATGTAACTCACACAACAAGCAGTGCGAGACTTTACTCTTGGACAGCGAGATATTATCAGCATGTAACTCACACAACAAGCAGTGCGAGACTTTACTCTTGGACAGCGAGATATTATCAGCATGTAACTCACACAACAAGCCGTGGGATACTTTACTCTTGGACATCGAGATATTATCAGCATGTAACTCACACAACAAGCAGTGGGAAACTTTACTCTTGGACAGCGAGATATTATCAGCATGTAACTCACACAACAAGCAGTGGGAGACTTTACTCTTGGACAGCGAGATATTATCAGCATGTAACTCACACAACAAGCAGTGCGAGACTTTACTCTTGGACAGCGATATATTATCAGCATGTAACTCACACAACAAGCAGTGGGAGACTTTACTCTTGGACAGCGAGATATTATCAGCATGTAACTCACACAACAAGCAGTGCGAGACTTTACTCTTGGACAGCGAGATATTATCAGCATGTAACTCACACAACAAGCAGTGCGAGACTTTACTCTTGGACAGCGAGATATTATCAGCATGTAACTCACACAACAAGCAGTGGGAGACTTTACTCTTGGACAGCGAGATATTATCAGCATGTAACTCACACAACAAGCAGTGCGAGACTTTACTCTTGGACAGCGAGATATTATCAGCATGTAACTCACACAACAACCAGTGGGAGACTTTACCCTTGGACAGCGAGGTATTATCAGCATGTAACTCACACAACAAGCAGTGGGAGGCTTTACTCTTGGACAGCGAGATATTATCAGCATGTAATTCACACAACAAGCAGTGGGAGACTTTACTCCCAGACAGCGAGATATTATCAGCATGTAACTCACACAACAAGCAGTGGGAGACTTTACTCTTGGACAGCGAGATATTATCAGCATGTAACTCACACAACAAGCAGTGCGAGACTTTACTCTTGGACAGCGAGATATTATCAGCACGTAACTTACACAACAAGCAGTGCGAGACTTTAGTCTTGGACTGCGAGATATTATCAGCATGTAACTCACACAACAAGCAGTGGGAGACTTTACTCTTGGACAGCGAGATATTATCAGCATGTAACTCACACAACAAGCAGTGGGAGAATTTACTCTTGGAGAGCGAGATATTATCAGCATGTAACTCACACAACAAGCAATGGGAGACTTTACTCTTGGACAGCGAGATATTATCAGCATGTAACTCACACAACCAGCAGTGGGACACTTTACTCTTGGACAGCGAGATATTATCTGCATGTAACTCACACAACAAGCAGTGGGAGACTTTACTCTTGGACAGCGAGATATTATCAGCATGTAACTCACACAACAAGCAGTGGGAGACTTTACTCTTGGACAGCGAGATATTATCAGCATGTAACTCACACAACAAGCAGTGGGATACTTTACTCTTGGACAGCGAGATATTATCAGCATGTAACTCACACAACAAGCAGTGGGAAACTTTACTCTTGCACAGCGAGATATTATCAGCATGTAACTCACACAACAAGCAGTGGGAGACTTTACTCCTGGACAGCGAGATATTATCAGCATGTAACTCACACAACAAGCAGTGCGAGACTTTACTCTTGGACAGCGAGATATTATCAGCATGTAACTCACACAACAAGCAGTGGGAGACTTTACTCTTGGACAGCGAGATATTATCAGCATGTAACTCACACAACAAGCAGTGCGAGACTTTACTCTTGGACAGCGAGATATTATCAGCATGTAACTCACACAACAACCAGTGGGAGACTTTACCCTTGGACAGCGAGGTATTATCAGCATGTAACTCACACAACAAGCAGTGGGAGGCTTTACTCTTGGACAGCGAGATATTATCAGCATGTAATTCACACAACAAGCAGTGGGAGACTTTACTCTTGGACAGCGAGATATTATCAGCATGTAACTCACACAACAAGCAGTGGGAGACTTTACTCTTGGACAGCGAGATATTATCAGCATGTAATTCACACAACAAGCAGTGGGACACTTTACTCTTGGACAGCGAGATATTATCTGCATGTAACTCACACAACAAGCAGTGGGAGACTTTACTCTTGGACAGCGAGATATTATCAACATGTAACTCACACAACAAGCAGTGGGAGACTTTACTCTTGGACAGCGAGATATTTTCAGCATGTAACTCACACAACAAGCCGTGGGATACTTTACTCTGGGACATCGAGATATTATCAGCATGTAACTCACACAACAAGCAGTGGGAAACTTTACTCTTGGACAGCGAGATATTATCAGCATGTAACTCACACAACAAGCAGTGGGAGACTTTACTCTTGGACAGCGAGATATTATCAGCATGTAACTCACACAACAAGCAGTGCGAGACTTTACTCTTGGACAGCGAGATATTATCAGCATGTAACTCACACAACAAGCAGTGGGAGACTTTACTCTTGGACAGCGAGATATTATCAGCATGTAACTCACACAACAAGCAGTGCGAGACTTTACTCTTGGACAGCGAGATATTATCAGCATGTAACTCACACAACAAGCAGTGGGAGACTTTACTCTTGGACAGCGAGATATTATCAGCATGTAACTCACACAACAAGCAGTGCGAGACTTTACTCTTGGACAGCGAGATATTATCAGCATGTAACTCACACAACAAGCAGTGGGAGACTTTACTCTTGCACAGCGAGATATTATCAGCATGTAACTCACACAACAAGCAGTGGGAGACTTTAGTCTTGGACTGCGAGATATTATCAGCATGTAACTCACACAACAAGCAGTGGGAGACTTTACTCTTGCACAGCGAGATATTATCAGCATGTAACTTACACAACAAGCAGTGCGAGACTTTAGTCTTGGACTGCGAGATATTATCAGCATGTAACTCACACAACAAGCAGTGGGAGACTTTACTCTTGGACAGCGAGATATTATCAGCATGTAACTCACACAACAAGCAGTGGGAGAATTTACTCTTGGAGAGCGAGATATTATCAGCATGTAACTCACACAACAAGCAATGGGAGACTTTACTCTTGGACAGCGAGATATTATCAGCATGTAACTCACACAACCAGCAGTGGGACACTTTACTCTTGGACAGCGAGATATTATCTGCATGTAACTCACACAACAAGCAGTGGGAGACTTTACTCTTGGACAGCGAGATATTATCAGCATGTAACTCACACAACAAGCAGTGGGAGACTTTACTCTTGCACAGCGAGATATTATCAGCATGTAACTCACACAACAAGCAGTGCGAGACTTTACTCTTGGACAGCGAGATATTATCAGCATGTAACTCACACAACAAGCAGTGCGAGACTTTACTCTTGGACAGCGAGATATTATCAGCATGTAACTCACACAACAAGCAGTGGGAGACTTTACTCTTGGACAGCGAGATATTATCAGCATGTAACTCACACAACAAGCAGTGCGAGACTTTACTCTTGGACAGCGAGATATTATCAGCATGTAACTCACACAACAAGCAGTGGGAGACTTTACTCTTGGACAGCGAGATATTATCAGCATGTAACTCACACAACAAGCAGTGCGAGACTTTACTCTTGGACAGCGAGATATTATCAGCATGTAACTCACACAACAAGCAGTGGGAGACTTTACTCTTGCACAGCGAGATATTATCAGCATGTAACTCACACAACAAGCAGTGGGAGACTTTAGTCTTGGACTGCGAGATATTATCAGCATGTAACTCACACAACAAGCAGTGGGAGACTTTACTCTTGCACAGCGAGATATTATCAGCATGTAACTCACACAACCAGCAGTGGGACACTTTACTCTTGGACAGCGAGATATTATCTGCATGTAACTCACACAACAAGCAGTGGGAGACTTTACTCTTGGACAGCGAGATATTATCAGCATGTAACTCACACAACAAGCAGTGCGAGACTTTACTCTTGGACAGCGAGATATTATCAGCATGTAACTCACACAACAAGCAGTGGGAGACTTTACTCTTGCACAGCGAGATATTATCAGCATGTAACTCACACAACAAGCAGTGGGACACTTTACTCTTGGACAGCGAGATATTATCAGCATGTAACTTACACAACAAGCAGTGCGAGACTTTAGTCTTGGACAGCGAGATATTATCAGCATGTAACTCACACAACAAGCAGTGGGAGACTTTACTCTTGGACAGCGAGATATTATCAGCATGTAACTCACACAACAAGCAGTGGGAGACTTTACTCTTGGACAGCGAGATATTATCAGCATGTAACTCACACAACAAGCAGTGCGAGACTTTACTCTTGGACAGCGAGATATTATCAGCATGTAACTCACACAACAAGCAGTGCGAGACTTTACTCTTGGACAGCGAGATATTATCAGCATGTAACTCACACAACAAGCAGTGGGAGACTTTACTCTTGGACAGCGAGATATTATCAGCATGTAACTCACACAACAAGCAGTGCGAGACTTTACTCTTGGACAGCGAGATATTATCAGCATGTAACTCACACAACAAGCAGTGGGAGACTTTACTCTTGGACAGCGACATATTATCAGCATGTAACTCACACAACAAGCAGTGCGAGACTTTACTCTTGGACAGCGAGATATTATCAGCATGTAACTCACACAACAAGCAGTGGGAGACTTTACTCTTGCACAGCGAGATATTATCAGCATGTAACTCACACAACAAGCAGTGGGAGACTTTAGTCTTGGACTGCGAGATATTATCAGCATGTAACTCACACAACAAGCAGTGGGAGACTTTACTCTTGCACAGCGAGATATTATCAGCATGTAACTCACACAACCAGCAGTGGGACACTTTACTCTTGGACAGCGAGATATTATCAGCATGTAACTCACACAACAAGCAGTGGGAGACTTTACTCTTGCACAGCGAGATATTATCAGCATGTAACTCACACAACAAGCAGTGGGAGACTTTACTCTTGCACAGCGAGATATTATCAGCATGTAACTCACACAACAAGCAGTGGGAGACTTTACTCTTGGACAGCGAGATATTATCAGCATGTAACTCACACAACAAGCAGTGCGAGACTTTACTCTTGGACAGCGAGATATTATCAGCATGTAACTCACACAACAAGCAGTGCGAGACTTTACTCTTGGACAGCGAGATATTATCAGCATGTAACTCACACAACAAGCAGTGCGAGACTTTACTCTTGGACAGCGAGATATTATCAGCATGTAACTCACACAACAAGCAGTGGGAGACTTTACTCTTGGACAGCGAGATATTATCAGCATGTAACTCACACAACAAGCAGTGCGAGACTTTACTCTTGGACAGCGAGATATTATCAGCATGTAACTCACACAACAAGCAGTGGGAGACTTTACTCTTGGACAGCGAGATATTATCAGCATGTAACTCACACAACAAGCAGTGCGAGACTTTACTCTTGGACAGCGAGATATTATCAGCATGTAACTCACACAACAAGCAGTGGGAGACTTTACTCTTGCACAGCGAGATATTATCAGCATGTAACTCACACAACCAGCAGTGGGACACTTTACTCTTGGACAGCGAGATATTATCAGCATGTAACTCACACAACAAGCAGTGGGAGACTTTACTCTTGGACAGCGAGATATTATCAGCATGTAACTCACACAACAAGCAGTGCGAGACTTTACTCTTGGACAGCGAGATATTATCAGCATGTAACTCACACAACCAGCAGTGGGACACTTTACTCTTGGACAGCGAGATATTATCTGCATGTAACTCACACAACAAGCAGTGGGAGACTTTACTCTTGGACAGCGAGATATTATCAGCATGTAACTCACACAACAAGCAGTGGGAGACTTTACTCTTGCACAGCGAGATATTATCAGCATGTAACTCACACAACAAGCAGTGCGAGACTTTACTCTTGGACAGCGAGATATTATCAGCATGTAACTCACACAACAAGCAGTGCGAGACTTTACTCTTGGACAGCGAGATATTATCAGCATGTAACTCACACAACAAGCAGTGGGAGACTTTACTCTTGGACAGCGAGATATTATCAGCATGTAACTCACACAACAAGCAGTGCGAGACTTTACTCTTGGACAGCGAGATATTATCAGCATGTAACTCACACAACAAGCAGTGGGAGACTTTACTCTTGGACAGCGAGATATTATCAGCGTGTAACTCACACAACAAGCAGTGCGAGACTTTACTCTTGGACAGCGAGATATTATCAGCATGTAACTCACACAACAAGCAGTGGGAGACTTTACTCTTGCACAGCGAGATATTATCAGCATGTAACTCACACAACAAGCAGTGGGAGACTTTAGTCTTGGACTGCGAGATATTATCAGCATGTAACTCACACAACAAGCAGTGGGAGACTTTACTCTTGCACAGCGAGATATTATCAGCATGTAACTTACACAACAAGCAGTGCGAGACTTTAGTCTTGGACTGCGAGATATTATCAGCATGTAACTCACACAACAAGCAGTGGGAGACTTTACTCTTGGACAGCGAGATATTATCAGCATGTAACTCACACAACAAGCAGTGGGAGAATTTACTCTTGGAGAGCGAGATATTATCAGCATGTAACTCACACAACAAGCAATGGGAGACTTTACTCTTGGACAGCGAGATATTATCAGCATGTAACTCACACAACCAGCAGTGGGACACTTTACTCTTGGACAGCGAGATATTATCTGCATGTAACTCACACAACAAGCAGTGGGAGACTTTACTCTTGGACAGCGAGATATTATCAGCATGTAACTCACACAACAAGCAGTGGGAGACTTTACTCTTGGACAGCGAGATATTATCAGCATGTTACTCACACAACAAGCAGTGGGATACTTTACTCTTGGACAGCGAGATATTATCAGCATGTAACTCACACAACAAGCAGTGGGAAACTTTACTCTTGCACAGCGAGATATTATCAGCATGTAACTCACACAACAAGCAGTGGGAGACTTTACTCCTGGACAGCGAGATATTATCAGCATGTAACTCACACAACAAGCAGTGCGAGACTTTACTCTTGGACAGCGAGATATTATCAGCATGTAACTCACACAACAAGCAGTGGGAGACTTTACTCTTGGACAGCGAGATATTATCAGCATGTAACTCACACAACAAGCAGTGCGAGACTTTACTCTTGGACAGCGAGATATTATCAGCATGTAACTCACACAACAACCAGTGGGAGACTTTACCCTTGGACAGCGAGGTATTATCAGCATGTAACTCACACAACAAGCAGTGGGAGGCTTTACTCTTGGACAGCGAGATATTATCAGCATGTAATTCACACAACAAGCAGTGGGAGACTTTACTCTTGGACAGCGAGATATTATCAGCATGTAACTCACACAACAAGCAGTGGGAGACTTTACTCTTGGACAGCGAGATATTATCAGCATGTAACTCACACAACAAGCAGTGCGAGACTTTACTCTTGGACAGCGAGATATTATCAGCATGTAACTCACACAACAAGCAGTGGGAGACTTTACTCTTGGACAGCGAGATATTATCAGCATGTAACTCACACAACAAGCAGTGGGAGACTTTACTCTTGGACAGCGAGATATTATCAGCATGTAACTTACACAACAAGCAGTGGGAGACTTTACTCTTCGACAGCGAGATATTATCAGCATGTAACTCACACAACAAGCAGTGGGAGACTTTACCCTTGGACAGCGAGATATTATCAGCATGTAACTCACACAACAAGCAGTGTGAGACTTTACTCTTCGACAGCGAGATATTATCAGCATGTAACTCACACAACAAGCAGTGGGAGACTTTACCCTTGGACAGCGAGGTATTATCAGCATGTAACTCACACAACGAGCAGTGGGAGACTTTACTCTTGGACAGCGAGATATTATCAGCATGTAACTCACACAACAAGCAGTGGGAGACTTTACTCTTGGACAGCGAGATATTATCAGCATGTAACTCACACAACAAGCAGTGGGAGACTTTACCCCTGGACAGCGAGATATTATCAGCATGTAACTCACACAACAAGCAGTGGGAGACTTTACTCTTGGACAGCGAGATATTATCAGCATGTAACTTACACAACAAGCAGTGGGAGACTTTACCCTTGGACAGCGAGGTATTATCAGCATGTAACTCACACAACAAGCAGTGGGAGACTTTACTCTTGGACAGCGAGATATTATCAGCATGTAACTCACACAACAACCAGTGGGAGACTTTACTCTTGGACAGCGAGATATTATCAGCATGTATCTCACACAACCAGCAGTGGGACACTTTACTCTTGGACAGCGAGATATTATCAGCATGTAACTCACACCACAAGCAGTGGGAGAATTTACTCTTGGACAGCGAGATATTATCAGCATGTAACTCACACAACAAGCAGTGTGAGACTTTACTCTTGGACAGCGAGATATTATCAGCATGTAACTCTCACAACAAGCAGTGCGAGACTTTACTCTTGGACAGCGAGATGTTATCAGCATGTAACTCACACAACAAGCAATGGGAGACTTTACTCTTGGACAGCGAGATATTATCAGCATGTAACTCACACAACCAGCAGTGGGACACTTTACTCTTGGACAGCGAGATATTATCAGCATGTAACTCACACAACAAGCAGTGGGAGACTTTACTCTTGGACAGCGAGATATTATCAGCATGTAACTCACACAATAAGCAGTGGGAGACTTTACTCTTGGACAGCGAGATATTATCAGCATGTAACTCACACAACAAGCAGTGCGAGACTTTACTCTTGGACAGCGAGATATTATCAGCATGTAACTCACACAACAAGCAGTGCGAGACTTTACTCTTGGACAGCGAGATATTATCAGCATGTAACTCACACAACAAGCAGTGGGAGACTTTACTCTTGGACAGCGAGATATTATCAGCATGTAACTCACACAACAAGCAGTGCGAGACTTTACTCTTGGACAGCGAGATATTATCAGCATGTAACTCACACAACAAGCAGTGGGAGACTTTACTCTTGGACAGCGAGATATTATCAGCATGTAACTCACACAACAAGCAGTGCGAGACTTTACTCTTGGACAGCGAGATATTATCAGCATGTAACTCACACAACAAGCAGTGGGAGACTTTACTCTTGCACAGCGAGATATTATCAGCATGTAACTCACACAACCAGCAGTGGGACACTTTACTCTTGGACAGCGAGATATTATCAGCATGTAACTCACACAACAAGCAGTGGGAGACTTTACTCTTGGACAGCGAGATATTATCAGCATGTAACTCACACAACAAGCAGTGCGAGACTTTACTCTTGGACAGCGAGATATTATCAGCATGTAACTCACACAACCAGCAGTGGGACACTTTACTCTTGGACAGCGAGATATTATCTGCATGTAACTCACACAACAAGCAGTGGGAGACTTTACTCTTGGACAGCGAGATATTATCAGCATGTAACTCACACAACAAGCAGTGGGAGACTTTACTCTTGCACAGCGAGATATTATCAGCATGTAACTCACACAACAAGCAGTGCGAGACTTTACTCTTGGACAGCCAGATATTATCAGCATGTAACTCACACAACAAGCAGTGCGAGACTTTACTCTTGGACAGCGAGATATTATCAGCATGTAACTCACACAACAAGCAGTGGGAGACTTTACTCTTGGACAGCGAGATATTATCAGCATGTAACTCACACAACAAGCAGTGCGAGACTTTACTCTTGGACAGCGAGATATTATCAGCATGTAACTCACACAACAAGCAGTGGGAGACTTTACTCTTGGACAGCGAGATATTATCAGCATGTAACTCACACAACAAGCAGTGCGAGACTTTACTCTTGGACAGCGAGATATTATCAGCATGTAACTCACACAACAAGCAGTGGGAGACTTTACTCTTGCACAGCGAGATATTATCAGCATGTAACTCACACAACAAGCAGTGGGAGACTTTAGTCTTGGACTGCGAGATATTATCAGCATGTAACTCACACAACAAGCAGTGGGAGACTTTACTCTTGCACAGCGAGATATTATCAGCATGTAACTTACACAACAAGCAGTGCGAGACTTTAGTCTTGGACTGCGAGATATTATCAGCATGTAACTCACACAACAAGCAGTGGGAGACTTTACTCTTGGACAGCGAGATATTATCAGCATGTAACTCACACAACAAGCAGTGGGAGAATTTACTCTTGGAGAGCGAGATATTATCAGCATGTAACTCACACAACAAGCAATGGGAGACTTTACTCTTGGACAGCGAGATATTATCAGCATGTAACTCACACAACCAGCAGTGGGACACTTTACTCTTGGACTGCGAGATATTATCTGCATGTAACTCACACAACAAGCAGTGGGAGACTTTACTCTTGGACAGCGAGATATTATCAGCATGTAACTCACACAACAAGCAGTGGGAGACTTTACTCTTGGACAGCGAGATATTATCAGCATGTAACTCACACAACAAGCAGTGGGATACTTTACTCTTGGACAGCGAGATATTATCAGCATGTAACTCACACAACAAGCAGTGGGAAACTTTACTCTTGCACAGCGAGATATTATCAGCATGTAACTCACACAACAAGCAGTGGGAGACTTTACTCCTGGACAGCGAGATATTATCAGCATGTAACTCACACAACAAGCAGTGCGAGACTTTACTCTTGGACAGCGAGATATTATCAGCATGTAACTCACACAACAAGCAGTGGGAGACTTTACTCTTGGACAGCGAGATATTATCAGCATGTAACTCACACAACAAGCAGTGCGAGACTTTACTCTTGGACAGCGAGATATTATCAGCATGTAACTCACACAACAACCAGTGGGAGACTTTACCCTTGGACAGCGAGGTATTATCAGCAAGTAACTCACACAACAAGCAGTGGGAGGCTTTACTCTTGGACAGCGAGATATTATCAGCATGTAATTCACACAACAAGCAGTGGGAGACTTTACTCTTGGACAGCGAGATATTATCAGCATGTAACTCACACAACAAGCAGTGGGAGACTTTACTCTTGGACAGCGAGATATTATCAGCATGTAACTCACACAACAAGCAGTGCGAGACTTTACTCTTGGACAGCGAGATATTATCAGCATGTAACTCACACAACAAGCAGTGGGAGACTTTACTCTTGGACAGCGAGATATTATCAGCATGTAACTCACACAACAAGCAGTGGGAGACTTTACTCTTGGACAGCGAGATATTATCAGCATGTAACTTACACAACAAGCAGTGGGAGACTTTACTCTTCGACAGCGAGATATTATCAGCATGTAACTCACACAACAAGCAGTGGGAGACTTTACCCTTGGACAGCGAGATATTATCAGCATGTAACTCACACAACAAGCAGTGTGAGACTTTACTCTTCGACAGCGAGATATTATCAGCATGTAACTCACACAACAAGCAGTGGGAGACTTTACCCTTGGACAGCGAGGTATTATCAGCATGTAACTCACACAACGAGCAGTGGGAGACTTTACTCTTGGACAGCGAGATATTATCAGCATGTAATTCACACAACAAGCAGTGGGAGACTTTACTCTTGGACAGCGAGATATTATCAGCATGTAACTCACACAACAAGCAGTGGGTGACTTTACTCTTGGACAGCGAGATATTATCAGCATGTAACTCACACAACAAGCAGTGGGAGACTTTACTCTTGGACAGCGAGATATTATCAGCATGTAACTTACACAACAAGCAGTGGGAGACTTTACCCTTGGACAGCGAGGTATTATCAGCATGTAACTCACACAACAAGCAGTGGGAGACTTTACTCTTGGACAGCGAGATATTATCAGCATGTAACTCACACAACAACCAGTGGGAGACTTTACTCTTGGACAGCGAGATATTATCAGCATGTATCTCACACAACCAGCAGTGGGACACTTTACTCTTGGACAGCGAGATATTATCAGCATGTAACTCACACCACAAGCAGTGGGAGAATTTACTCTTGGACAGCGAGATATTATCAGCATGTAACTCACACAACAAGCAGTGTGAGACTTTACTCTTGGACAGCGAGATATTATCAGCATGTAACTCTCACAACAAGCAGTGCGAGACTTTACTCTTGGACAGCGAGATGTTATCAGCATGTAACTCACACAACAAGCAATGGGAGACTTTACTCTTGGACAGCGAGATATTATCAGCATGTAACTCACACAACCAGCAGTGGGACACTTTACTCTTGGACAGCGAGATATTATCAGCATGTAACTCACACAACAAGCAGTGGGAGACTTTACTCTTGGACAGCGAGATATTATCAGCATGTAACTCACACAATAAGCAGTGGGAGACTTTACTCTTGGACAGCGAGATATTATCAGCATGTAACTCACACAACAAGCAGTGCGAGACTTTACTCTTGGACAGCGAGATATTATCAGCATGTAACTCACACAACAAGCAGTGGGAGACTTTACCCTTGGACAGCGAGGTATTATCAGCATGTAACTCACACAACAAGCAGTGGGAGACTTTACTCTTGGACAGCGAGATATTATCAGCATGTAATTCACACAACAAGCAGTGGGAGACTTTACTCTTGGACAGCGAGATATTATCAGCATGTAACTCACACAACAAGCAGTGGGAGACTTTACTCTTGGACAGCGAGATATTATCAGCATGTAACTCACACAACAAGCAGTGCGAGACTTTACTCTTGGACAGCGAGATATTATCAGCATGTAACTCACACAACAAGCAGTGGGAGACTTTACTCTTGGACAGCGAGATATTATCAGCATGTAACTCACACAACAAGCAGTGGGAGACTTTACTCTTGGACAGCGAGATATTATCAGCATGTAACTCACACAACAAGCAGTGCGAGACTTTACTCTTGGACAGCGAGATATTATCAGCATGTAACTCACACAACAAGCAGTGCGAGACTTTACTCTTGGACAGCGAGATATTATCAGCATGTAACTCACACAACAAGCAGTGGGAGACTTTACTCTTGGACAGCGAGATATTATCAGCATGTAACTCACACAACAAGCAGTGGGAGACTTTACCCTTGGACAGCGAGGTATTATCAGCATGTAACTCACACAACAAGCAGTGGGAGACTTTACTCTTGGACAGCGAGATATTATCAGCATGTAACTCACACAACAAGCAGTGGGAGACTTTACTCTTGGACAGCGAGATATTATCAGCATGTAACTCACACAACAAGCAGTGGGAGACTTTACTCTTGGACAGCGAGATATTATCAGCATGTAACTCACACAACAAGCAGTGCGAGACTTTACTCTTGGACAGCGAGATATTATCAGCATGTAACTCACACAACAAGCAGTGGGAGACTTTACCCTTGGACAGCGAGGTATTATCAGCATGTAACTCACACAACAAGCAGTGGGAGACTTTACTCTTGGACAGCGAGATATTATCAGCATGTAATTCACACAACAAGCAGTGGGAGACTTTACTCTTGGACAGCGAGATATTATCAGCATGTAACTCACACAACAAGCAGTTGGAGACTTTACTCTTGGACAGCGAGATATTATCAGCATGTAACTCACACAACAAGCAGTGCGAGACTTTACTCTTGGACAGCGAGATATTATCAGCATGTAACTCACACAACAAGCAGTGGGAGACATTACTCTTGGACAGCGAGATATTATCAGCATGTAACTCACACAACAAGCAGTGGGAGACTTTACTCTTGGACAGCGAGATATTATCAGCATGTAACTCACACAACAAGCAGTGGGAGACTTTACTCTTGGATAGCGAGATATTATCAGCATGTAACTCACACAACAAGCAGTGGGAGACTTTACTATTGGACAGCGAGATATTATCAGCATGTAACTCACACAACAAGCAGAACAGTTTACGGAGGTTTTCAACCACTGGTTAGAAGAAATATATCCAACTAACAGCTACTGTTGAACGGAAGATTAAGTCAGCGTAATTTGAAGTCACGTCAGGTAAAAATTTTGATAACCGAGGAAGTTTCAGAGATTTGCAAGAAACTCGAAATCAGTTAAGTGAACAACTTGAATGGCGTGTAACTATGGCCGACGTCAATCACCAAATGAACAATCTATTTCATAATTGGTAGGATGATTAATTGGTTGCTGTTGATAATGAATGCATGACAAAGAGAGTCCAGACCCTGCAGAACAACTTTTTTAAGCAACGAGCAAGTACAGACACCAATATCACCATAAACGAATGCAGTACCAGATCATGTGAGTGATTATGTAGCATTACATATGGAGGGAAAATTAAGTTAGACGATTTCCAACTTATAGCTGGGGAAAGAAAACTGTACACCCAATCGTTTTATCAGATCATTTAAGGATGCTTCACCTAGAATCTGGACCGAAAGTCAGAAGATAAGTGAATGAACATATCTTCGGCGACAGACCCTCTGCGCAGTTGAAGCTGCTGAAACTTACAATGCAGATGGTGAATTAGAGAATGCATTTATTGCAAGATATTGGTCGGCTACGACAAAGTGACTCAGTCAGCATGAGCAGCACTAAAGAGATCAGCCATAGCCCTGAAAGGCTGGTCGGAATAATTGAATGGGGTTGTGACAGTAATATTAGGATGATACGGTATAACCACAGAGCTGTCATTAAGGGCAAATTATTGCTTGGTGACCAACCCTGTAATTTTAAAACGAAAAGCAGGCCACAAACAGATATCAATGTCATTATTGTGGAATTCAGTGTTTTGAAAATCTTAGACACTGGCGCAAGTGTGACAGCAGCTTCCACAGCTCTTGTGAAGCATTTACAGGAACGATCTAATTTGACGACCTTATCCATGTCAAACTGCAAGATATTTGTTGCTGTAGGAAGATGCTCACATTCAATTAAACTACAATTGAGAATTAAAATGGACCTTGGCATGGAGCTATTGATTGCGTATGCCTTGTGGTTCCTAATCTTGGTGCTGATTTGATTTTTGGGCATGAATTACTGAGAGAGATGAATGCAATAATAGACTTCCCTTCCAATAAACTCATCTTAACTGAAGATGGAGTTCCTCTGATAGTCAATTTGGCACAGAAACAAGAGTTACATGGACGCTATTGTCAAGGAATAGCAATATAAGTAACTTCTTATGATACTGGCAGGAGGATCTCCAACCCATTGATCAGTTCTTCTAGTTTAAGAATATCAGAACAAATTAACCAAAAGGAACCTGAATCTAATGCCAGAACAAAAAAATAAAATTAAGACAACAGCTACAAGAAAATGCTATGGTATTTGATGAGAATCCAGACATAATAAAAGGATATTTATGTCAACTAAATGTGAAATGGTATAACACATGCTGTCACACGTATTATTACATTTTTCACATCATGAATGGGACAACAGTTACCTGAATTTTAAATAATTGTAAACTTCTCGAGATTTAATTAGTTATAATTATTACTATTTATTTGTTTTATATTACAACTGGAACAAACTTTAAAATGTATGATCTCCCACTTAAACATGTAACTACCGGTGGTCACCGTGGAGGGTGTTACCGTCTGCCCACGTGTTGTTGGCTGTTATTTGAGCTCATGCAGAGAGCCAGCCATGCATAGTTACCAATCGTGCACAGGCAGGGTGACGACTCCAGCGAGCGACCAAATGGGTATAAAGATATGTTTATTTATGTAACTTAGGCTAATTGCTTGTAGATGACGTAGATGATTACTTAATAATATTATAACTTTACAGTGTAAATTGCCCTGAAGGTAACTCCATCGCAGGTTGAAACCGGCTGGCAGCAGAATAAATAATGCAATTGTGACTGTCATTTTGAATAATTGATCAAGCGTTGAGCTTTTTGAATAACTGAAGTTTCTACATCCACGATAAGCCCGATGGGTGCCCATTCTACAGGAGTATAGTTTTCAGAGTATTTATGTGCATGACATAGAAAATATTATTGTGGATGCCTTGTCAAGATATCCAGAAGGAATAACAGACGCTACTGGAATAGAGGGAACAAACAACAGAGTTTAAAGTTTGCTTATGAAGGATGTATAAAATCCTTGAGGCACATCTGCAGAAAAACTGATACTTGTTATAACCATGTTGCCCATAAGATTCAAGCAAGAAGTTCACCAAAGTTATGAAGGTTTTATCAATAACATAACAGATTAATTTTTCTACAAAGTCTTGTGGAATGCCACATTAATTTCTCTACACAGTCTTATGGAATGCAAAGGCACCAGTTGATAGACTAAGGATGTCTTCTGTAAGCTAAGAACATTACCATGTAACTGGACATTATCGGATTGTATCATTACCAGATTCTGGTGCACATGTCTTATGTTACCCCATTAGTAAGAAGCTGAAGTGGATGTACCCTCATCATGATCTAATCCCATACTATTCTAAAGACTGATGGAATCAGTGACAGAAATATTTTATTATTATGTTTAGTGATAAGTTTTGGGTTAGTGTTTTCTCTCACCTACTCTCATATGTCACTGGCAAACTATTATATAGGCAAAATTATATCTCAACTAATTATAATTATTTATCTCAGTATTGTCTGTCAGTCACTTATGAATGTAGTTGAGAACAAACACTAACCCAAAACTTATCACTTAATATATATATATATATATATATATATATATATATATATATATATATATTGTGTTCCATGTCTATTAATATTAACTGTGTGTGACAGTGTTTCAGCAACTTTATTATGCAAATATCGAATTAGTTTGTAGTAGTAATACGTTAGTTTTGTTGTTGTGGTCTTCAGTCCTCAGACTGGTTTGATGCAGCTCTCCGTGCTACTCTATCCTGTGCAAGCTTCTTCATCTCCCAGTACCTACTGCAACCTACATCCTTCTGAATCTGCTTAGTGTATTCATCTCTTGGCCTCCCTCTACGATGCCCTCCAGTACTAATTGATTCCTTGATGCCTCAGAACGTGTCCTACCAACCGATCCCTTCTTCTAGTCAAGTTGTGCCACAAACTTCTCTTCTCCCCAATCCCATTCAACACCTCCTCATTAGTTATGTGATCTACCCATCTAATCTTCAGCATTCTTCTGTAGCACCACATTTCGAAAGCTTCTATTCTCTTGTTGTCTTAACTATTTATCGTCCATGTTTAACTTCCATACATGGCTACACTCCATACAAATACTTTCAGAAACGACTTCCTGACACTTAAATCAATACTCGATGTTAACAAATTTCTCTTCTTCAGAAACGCTTTCCTTCCCATTGCCAGTCTACATTTTATATCCTCTCTACTTCGACCATCATCAGTTATTTTGCTCCCCAAATAGCAAAACTCATTTACTACTTTAAGTGTCTCATTTCCTAATCTAATTCCCTCAGCATCAACTGACTTAATTCGACTACATTCCATTATCCTCGTTTTGCTTTTGTTGATGTTCATCTTATATTTTCCTTTCAAGACACCATCCATTCCGTTCAACTGCTCTTCCAAGTCCTTTGCTGTCTCTCACAGAATTACAATGTCATCGGCGAACCTCAAAGTTTTTACTTCTTCTCCATGGATTTTAATACCTACTCCGAATTTTTCTTTTGTTTCCTTCACTGCTTGCTCAATATACAGATTGAATAACATCGGGGAGAGGCTACAACCCTGTCTCACTCCGTTCCCAACCACTGCTTCCCTTTCATGCCCCTCAACTCTTATAACTGCCATTTGGCTTCTATACAAATTGTAAATAGCCTTTCGCTCCTTGTATTTTACCCCTGCCGCCTTCAGAATTTGAAAGAGAGTATTCCAGTCAACATTGTCAAAAGCTTTCTCTAAGTCTACAAATGTTAGAAACGTAGGTTTACCTTTCCTTAACCTAGATTCAAAGATAAGTCGTAGGGTCAGTATTGCCTCACGTGTTCCAACATTTCTACGGAACCCAAACTGACCTTCCCCTAGGTCAGCTACTACCAGTTTTTCCATTCGTCTGTAAAGGATTCGCATTTTGCATCCGTGACATTAAACTGATAGTTCGGTAATTTTCACACCTGCCAATACCTGATTTCTTTGGGATTGGAATTACTATATTCTTCTTGAAGTCTGAGGGTATTTCGCCTGTCTCATACATCTTGCTCACCAGATGGTAGAGATTTGTCAGGACTGGCTCTCCCAAGGCCGTCAGTAGTTCTAATGGAATGATGTCTACTTTTTGCCTTCAGTCATTTTTTCGTGTTAACGATACCTATCCCTATGAGATAAGTCAGTAGACATCGATATGAAAATGTATATAGTAAGGTCCATACCTTAGCTTACTTGTAATAAAGAGCGTAATGAGATGGCTGTACAGATATGAGTATTTGTATTCTGAAGACATTAGGTCACAAAGTTTTTATAGAACAATTTAGTGATGTGACTGTGACTTTCAAAGACACATAATGTATTAACCGTGTGCAGTGAGTAACATGAACTACACATTGAACAACACTTACACTTACATCACTACAAGGCAATACAGGGATAGATTAATACATAATTATTGTCATGACATACGTGAACAATGTCTAATCGCACAATTGAATGTAAACTTACTGACATGTTACCTGTGATGTGGTGTGAAGGCAAACAAATAATAGTGCATTCAGTAATTGAAAGTGTTTGATGCAGGAGTTCAGCATCGATTCGTAACTCACTCCGTTGAACTCCTCATGAGGCCAATATGTTATGGAAATAACTGTGTCGGATATTGTGCTGTGTGTAGGAAGCAAAGATGTTACTGCTTGCAGAAGAAAAGCGAACATTATCAGTACATTATCTCTGAATTTTATTATCTGTGTTGTTGAAGGTAACATTAATGATTCTGATTTTTATCTTGCTCTGATAAAAACGAAGGTAACATATAATTGTCAATATTGCGTATTGTAATTCCATACTAAGAGTAATTATTGATGGGACTCGAACGTCATTATTACATCGAGGTGGAGTTGTAGAGACGCTGAGGAGACTGGCCAACGAATCTTCAAATAAACACATCGACTTTCAAAGGACTGAAGATCACGCAACAAGAAAACTGCAGCAGCTCATTACCAATATATTACCACACGACAAAACAACCACAAGGAGAGTTATATTCAGTGGATATTTCGATACACCATCTGAAAACCAAGAATACATGCTGGTATTATCCATAAAACGATAAAGTACAATAAAAGTAACAATATGAGGTGGATAGTTATAGTGCACACGCGTCTCCAAAGTACATAAATATTTGAGATCTGGTGACTGTGGTGGGCAAGGAAAGATTAGACAATTTACCCTCGTGCCCGCAAAACAAGTCCCAGACGATCATTTGGGAACAAAAGTTGTACCGTGGGATATACCTGATCAGGCAAAATGGTCGCACGATTCTTGGGAGTAATGCGGCCTTGCAAATTAATGATGAAGGCCTGTGGAATACCACGATGTAGTTGCGCAAATCAGAAACGAACCCACGCGATGCTTCACTCATGTGACGGAAACACGGCCAGAAGTTGAAAAAAGAAGTAATACGAAGGAATGACTTCCTTCCACTGCTCCGTATTCCTGGCCTTGTTTTCCTGTTGCGGCGATTTGCATCACTAAAGTGGAATTCTATGTTGCACTGTAGTTCCCTGCTTATTGACCGACCTTTCCGATGTTTTGGTTGTGACAGGGTTCGCTATTGTGACACAGACTTCTGCAGTGACTTTTACAGCTCTCGCCCTTCAATTATCATCTGCCACGATAGCTTACAGATTCGATTGCGCTTTGACCTAGCGGATGGTGTTTCTTTCGCTTTCTTTCCTTGCTGTATAAATCTTCGATACGGTGCCTTTTAAACATTAAACACTTCGGCTACCGTAGTTATCTGATGAGCACCAACAATTTTCCCCCGTCCGACTTTACGTAGTTCCGACGTAATGCTCTCACAACAACGCAGAGCACTTATAACTACGACTGATACATTGAGGAAACTGTACAGGTGTAATTAGTTGTCGAATACAACAACACAACACAACCGGCAGGCTTGCCTAGCATCTGCATTTGTGTTCAAACAATCATTTCTCGCGGTGTTTTGATATTTTAATTCAACCCCTATAGCTTCTTATCCTATAATACCATAAATTAATGCTCCCCACCACATTTTTCCGTCTATATCTCAAGAACAGTTTGAGGGACTAGTGTAGGAATTGATATCATTTGGCTAGTCGGTAGAGTAGTACACGAAGAAGATTTGTTTATGTAATTAATCAGCGCTACCCCAAACAATCTGGCTGGCTTAGTGGTACCCATGCAAAGTTGGAGGAGACGGGTGTCACTAGGACATGTATAAATTAAAATCTACTGCTACAGTTTCTCTCTGTATGTTAGTCTAATCTCAAGAACTACCACTTTCAAACTTCGTCCACTCTGGAATAGTTCGAGGGGAAAATCGACACACAAATCTTTCCGTACATTCTCCGATCTATTTTACTTTACCACGATTGTCGTTTAATCCTATGTATAAGGAAGTCAACAAACTAGTTTCGTATTCGGAGGAGAAAGTTGTTAATTGAAATTTAGTGAAAATATCTCGTCGCAGTATATACACATTGTTTCAGTGACTGGCACCACAACTTGCTTATAATGGTTCAAATGGCTCTGAGCACTATGGGACTCAACTGCTGAGGTCATTAGTCCCCTAGAACTTAGAACTAGTTAAACCTAACTAACCTAAGGACATCACAAACATCCATGCCCGAGGCAGGATTCGAACCTGCGACCGTAGCGGTCTTGCGGTTCCAGACTGCAGCGCCTTTAACCGCACGGCCACTTCGGCCGGCCAACTTGCTTATAATATTTTCCCAAATTTCATGATAATAGAGTCCGTCATTCCTACCTGGATCCATCACCGTACAGTAGGACTCAAAAGAGGACAGACAAGATAAGTGGAGCGGGTCTCCTTAGTAGAACTGATCCATCTTCTAAGTGTTGTACCAATAAAATGCAGTATTTGGTTCGCCTTTCGTGCAATATTTTGTGCGTCATGGTTTCAATTTTAGTTGTGGTCCCTAGGTATTTTGTTGTCCCATCCCCGTAGCAGAGTGATCAGCACGTCTGACTGCCATACTGAGGAAGCGAGTTCGATTCCTGATACCGCCTGAGGTTTCCTTGGTAGGAGGGCTGGAATGGGGTACTCTCTACCTGGTGAGACCATTTCAGGAGCTACTGACCGAGTAGTAGAGGCTCCCGATCACGAAAACCAAAAGCAGCCAGCAGACCGGGGTGCTCATCCCACGCCTCTCAGTATCGCATCCAGTTGGAGGAGGATGACGTGGCGGTCGGAGGGTGCTGGTGGGGCCACCAGAGCCTGTGGACAGAGTTTACATTGAAGCTATTTAGTTGAATGTAGAACTTTTATATTTGTATCACTTGTCGTGTAACCGAAATTTAATCCATTTCTTTTAGTTCCCATTTGGAGGACCATTTTATTGCTCAGGGTCAATTGCCAGATTTTAGACCATGCAGATATCTTGTGTGAATCGTTTTGTTATTCGTACTGATCGTTTCATGAGTTTTGTAGATGGTAAACGACAGAATCATCTGCAGACAATCTTACAGTGCTGCTCAGATGGTCTTTTAAATAGTTTTCATGGACGAGAAAAAACAAAGGCCCTGTAACACTTCTTTAGGAAGGCAAAATATCACTCCTCTTTTATTCGATGGTCTACCCCTCAGTTACAGGAAACCACGGATCCAGTCACAAAAATCATACGACACTCCACAGGTGAGCCGTAGCTGCGTTGTGCTCTCTTTGGATTCTCCGAATGGCGTCCCCTTAGGAGACGCGAGTGCCGCACCGATCCGCTCGGCTTAGCGCTGTTTGCGAGGGAGATAGAGGGTGAACCCGTGCTGCAGTTGACTTGTTGGTATGAGGCGGCAGCGGGGCCCAGACTGTTGACGTTGTATTCAGAGCCATATGCATAATAGGATTTCGAGAGTGAGTGAACCAGCAATTGGTCTTCTGGAATGTTCTCGCCGTGTGGAATTGCCATGTTGGCGTCCGGAATGATGGCTTATGGTGTACTGAAGAACTTGTGGTGCGTGTGAAGTTGTATTTTTCTTGCAGTTATTTGAAGAGGTGAGTGTAAGTTTGTTTGTGTGGTGTGTGTACTGCAAGACCTTCGGTACACACGCCATCAGATTATTTGACTTGTCGCTCTAACGAAGTAGGCGAGTGTCAGCAATGTGTCTCGTGGTCTAACCGTGTCGTGTTTATCTTCTGCCATTTGGTCAGACGATAGAAATGCCACTTGCACGCTTAGAGTAGCCGATTGACGGTGACCAACTTTAAATAGAAGTTGATTAATTTTCACACACATTTATTAAAATAATAACAAGCATAAAAATTACGTAACTTGATTCTGGATCCTATTTACAACTGACGATCTGAAGTTCCTTTGGTCTTGGTACGTTAATCTTATTCTCACATATATCTCTGATACTTGACAAAGTGTCTATACATTTATCTTCATGGCTATGTACAGGAATATGATAATCTTCTTAGGCGCAGACTGAAACGACTATAGACTGCTACAGACTAATGCAGACTGGTACAGACTGGTGCAGACAAATGCAGACTGGCTAATCGGAGGTCTGTACACTCATTATAATACCTCGCGCGTTCAGGTATCACTGCACGAGTGTGATCTGCGAGGAGAAAAGGTTCTACGTTAGCAGCAATCTCATTGGCTGCATTACATATTAATACGTGGATCGGCGGAAGCAGAATTTGGGCCGTCTCTGAGGCAGCGCCACCTCGTAGTGCAGAGACGGACAAGCGCTGCGCCTGCGCTGTTGTGCGTAGCGGGGCGCTCTCTAGTGGGAAAGTTGTGTACACGTTGACTACGCGGAACTATGTACACAACAGTTGGTTTGTCTAGTGATTGCTATTTATGTGTGTATAAGAAGTGTTGTTGAGGCAGGTGATCTATGAGAACCTTTGAGTTAGTCTCGGGTTACGTGAATGTTTACGTAGTTGGGTCACTGACCTGAAGTGGTAAATTTGTCTTTAAACTGTTCTGGCCCAATTCTGCAGGTGGCACTTAATTTGCGCTGATGTTTCCCGTTGCTGTTCTTGACTTTAAGTCAATCCTTTTCTGTTGTAAGTTTTGAGCAAAGTTGAAGCAGGTTTTGACGTTTTAAACCAATGTTCTTTTAAATTAGTTTTAGATGGGTTTAAATCTTGAGGGTCTCCTACCTCAATCTTATCTGTAAATGTTAAGCCTAAAGTCCATGCCAGGCAGGTAAGCTTGTATCTGTTGTTCTGTAGTTTCAAAAGAGCGTTCGATGTCAGTTGATAAATCTACTGTTGGTTATGGTAAAGGACAAGGCCTTTTATATCAGCAGCTTTAGTACAGTAATTGAAATTTCTGCTTATATTTAAAGGGTTTAAGCCCTGTTCACTTAACTGAGAGTTAAGTAATTGCTTAGCAAACGCTACTTTACTTTAAGGGCTTTATTAAGTCTTGAAGTATCTGAACGCCTTCTTGCCGGTGATCTTGGCTTTAGTGCCGTAACGTGTGCGCTATTTGCTGACAGCATTGGTCTCTGAGCCATGACGTTGTAACTGTCACGGCGCCTGCCCGCATCTGGGTACTCCGGTATTTCGGCCTGTGCACGTACACGGGCGGCGTCTACGATGGCCGTTAGCTCTCACTGGAGTTTTGTTAAGTTAAGTTTTCGGGATATTCTATATGCTGGGTGTTTTTAAGTAACTGCCTTTCCGAGCCTGCCCTGTCATGTGATCTAACATAAAGAAGCAAAGAATCTATTTTCTTTACCTGAGTTTACCATGATTTACTGTACTTAACTTTTTGATCGTTTAAATTTGATCCATAAATCACTGTTTATGATAGTCAGCTTGCCCTAACTAGGATGCACAATTCTTGTGACTCATTGCAGTACTACCATACTTAAAGTTGTAAACATGCTCTCTTTCACGGAGGATTGATTCTTTCTTTTCGTTGTTTGTTCCATAATTTAATTTAGAAAACTTTACTGAATTCAACTGCTGTACTTCTGTAGGTTTTATTTAAGGACCTTATACCCGTTTAAGATTTTAAATTTTTAAGAGTGGCCCCTGCCGGGTTAGGTGTGGTTTCTGCCTACATATTGTGATACACAGTAGTTACTTCATTTGTTGTTTCCCCATATTTATATTTTCTTGTGTAAGTGAAATGTGTTGTTTAAATTGATATTTCTCTTGTCTTCAAGACCGAATGTAAGAGAAACTTGCGGTTCATTGTTATACAAACATCAAAAAAAGTTTTGCATCACCTCAGTTCCGAGAGTTCCGGAACTTGTACGAAAAATTGGAATAGAGATCAACATAAACACCATTTCCGACCTTTTTATTGCTCACGAAAACCACACCGTACAGCCAGACCTTCAGACGTGCTGGTCCAGATCGCTGTACATATCGGTACCTCTAATACACAGTAGCACGTCCTCTTGAATTGATGCCCATTCCTCAACAGCGATTCGGCGTAGATTCCTCAGAGTGGTTGGAGGCTCACGTCGCCCATCCGTTTTCAGTCTATCCCAGGCATGTTCAATAGGGTTCATGTCTGGAGTACATGCTGGCCACTATAGTCGAGAGTTGTTATCCTGAAGAAAATTCAGAAGATGTCCACGATGGGGGAGCAAATGGTCGTCCATGAAGACGAATGCCTCGACAATATGCTGCCGATATAGCTGCACTGTCTGTCGGAGGATGGCATTCAATTATAGTACTGTCGTTACGGCGCCTTCCATGACAACCAGCGGCGTACGTCGGCCCCACATAATGCAACCCCAAAACAACAGGAAACCTCCCCCTACCTGCACTTGCAGGACAGCGTGTCTAAGTTGGTCAGCCTGACCAGGTTGCCTCCAAACATGTCTCCGACAATTGGCTGGACTACGGACATGGTTGAACTACAGGCATCACGAGCCGTGTACCTCCTTCCTGGTGGAATAATTGAAACTGATCTTTTGTCGGATCCCCTCCGTGTAATAGGCACTGCCCATACATGGTAGTTTACATATTTGGGTTGTTTTAGTGACATCTTTGAACGGTCAAACGGACTGTGTCTGTGATATAATATCCACAGTCAACGTCTACTTTCAGGAGTTTTGGGAACTGGGGTTTGCTGTGTGTATATCAGGTTCAAGAGAAGACTGTGGTTTTAATTATCATTCTGATTATGACCATTCTTGCCGGTTATATGGCTGTAAGAGACGAAATTTTTCTGTCTTGGCTACAATTTTTTATTTCTTATTTTGATTACGCGTTTCAGCTAACTGTTGTTTTAAGTATTTGGTAGGATAGTGGCAGTTAGCCGAAACGCGAAATCAAAATAAGAAATAAAAAGTGTCGCCAAAACAAAAACAAAAAATTATATGTTGGTGCATGATTATTTCCGTTAAACTGTATAACGTTGCCTTGTCTGCTGTCTTGATTTGGTTACCACCAGATTATTATCATTTCCTTTCTTGAGTATTGATGTGTCCTATGCAACTTTCTAGTCTCGTACGGGATATCGTCGAATTAACTGCTGTATATGATTGCTGTTCAATCAGCTCACTCCAAATCAAACGTATTTGGTATACAATCCGGATGCGAAGGCTTGTCTTAGTTGCTTCAATACGCTGACTGTATTTTGTTCTAAGTTACTCACATTATCAGACGTCCTTGATTCGAATTCTGGAGTGCATCTCGTTTGGTGAAGCGACTTCCGAAAAGTGTATTAAGTAGCTCCGCATTAGCTGCACTGTCGTCAGTGACATTACAATTTCAATCACACAGCGAAGGCTGTGGAGAGCTGCTTTGAACATCTGTCACATGATTTTCTCTAGAAGTGACCAGAAAACCTGCAAGTGCGACGTTACGTGTCTGAGCGTGGCCGATATTCCTGTCTGACCACAGGGACAGAGCAGTTAAGAGGCGAGTTATTTGTATCGTACAGGCCATACTACACAGAACAAAGTTAAAAGTCCTGGTACGGACAGGCTAAGCGTGTGCTCTTACAATAGCAGTTTGGGTGAAAACAGCACACTCCAGTGCAGAACATGGTAATATATGTTATGGGACCAAGATAACTTTACCAAGCAGTTGGATGTGTCCAGTAACATCAGGAGTGCTCCAGGGAAGAGTGACAGGACTGTTGCTATTTTATATATACATAAACGAGCTGGCAGACAGGGTGGCCAGCAGTTTGCGGCTCTTTGCTGATGACGCTGTGGTCTATGAGGTGCATTCAAGTTCCAAGGCCTGCGATTTTTTTCCTCCGGACTGGAAAGAGATAGAAACATGCGCATTGTTTTAAAATGTGGCCGCGTTCATTGTCAATAAGTCCCAGAGATGGCAGCACCGTACGACAGATGTAATTTTACCGCCAGCAGCGGGAATGAGAACTGTTTTAAATACTTAAAATGGTGACGTTTTCCTTACTTGAACAGCGTGCAATCATTCGTTTTCTGAATTTGCGTAGTGTGAAACCAATTGAAATTCATCGACAGTTGATGGAGACATGTGGTGATGGAGTTATGGATGTGTCAAAAGTGCGTTCGTGGGTGCGACAGTTTAATGAAGACAGAACATCATGTGACAACAAACCGAAACAACCTCGGGCTCGCACAAGCCGGTCTGACGACACGACCGAGAAGGTGGAGAGAATTGTTTTGGGGGATCGCCAAATGACTGTTGAACAGATTTCCTCCAGAGTTGGCATTTCTGTGCACACAATCCTGCATGACGACTTGAAAATGCGAAAAGTGTCATCCAAGTGGGTGCCACGAATACTGACGGACGACCATACGGCTGCCCGTGTGGCATGTTGCCAAGCAATTTTGACACGTAACGACAGCATGAATGGGACTTTCTTTTCGTCGGTTGTGACAATGGATGAGACGTGAATGCCATTTTTCAATCCAGAAACAAAGCGCCAGTCAGTTCAATGGAAGCACACAGATTCACTGCCACCAAAAAAATTTCGGGTAACCGCCAGTGCTGAAAAAATGATGGTGTCCATGTTCTGGAACAGCGAGGGCGTAATCCTTACCCATTGCGTTCCAAAGGGCACTACGGTAACAGGTGCATCCTACGAAAATGTTTTGAAGAACAAATTCCTTCCTGCACTGCAACAAAAACGTCCGGGAAGAGCTGCGCGTATACTGTTTCACCAAGACAACGCACCAGCACATCGGGCTAACGTTGCGAAACAGTTTCTTCATGATAACAACTTTGAAGTGATTCCTCATACTCCCTACTCACCTGACCTGGCTCCTAGTGACTTTTGGCTTTTTCCAACAATGAAATGAAATGCCGTGTGGCTAGGGCCTCCCATCGGGTAGACCGTTCACCTGGTGCAAGTCTTTCGATTTGACGCCACTTCGGCGACTTGCGCGTCGATGGGTATGAAATGATGATGATTAGGACAACACAACACCCAGTCCCTGAGCGGAGAAAATCTCCGACCCAACCGGGAATCGAACCCGGGCCCTTAGGATTGACAGTCTGTCGCGCTGACCACTCAGCTACCGGGGGCGGACTTTGCAACAATGAAAGACACTGTCCATGGCCGCACATTCACCAGTCGTGCTGCTATTGCCTCAGCGATTTTCCAGTGGTCAAAACAGACTCCTAAAGAAGCCTTCGCCGCTGCCATGGAATCATGGCGTCAGCATTGTGAAAAATGTGTACGTCCGCAGGGCGATTACGTCGAGAAGTAACGCCAGTTTCATCGATTTAGGGTGAGTAGTTAATTAGAAAAAAAATCGGAGGCCTTAGAACTTGAATGCACCTCGTACAACAAGGTGTCGAAGATAAGCGACTGTAGGTTGATACAAGATGACCTAGACAAAATTTATACTTGGTGTGATGAGAGGCAGCTGGCTCTTAATGTAGAAAAATGTAAATGAGGATGAGTAGAAGAACCAAACTCGTAATGTTTGGATACAGCATCACTAGTGTCCCGCTGCACCCAGTCACGTAGTTTAAATATTTGGGCGCAACCTTGGGAAGAGATATGAAATGGAACGAGCGGTTCGGTTTGGTTGTTTGGGGGAGGAGACCAGACAGCGAGGCCATCGGTCTCAACGGATTAGGGAAGGAAGTCGGCCGTGCACTTTCAAAGGAACCGTCCCGGCATTTGCCTGGAGCGATTTAGGGAAATGACGGAAAACCTAAATCAGGATGGCCGGACGCGGGATTGAACCGTCGTCCTCCCGAACGCGAGTCCAGTGTGCTGGCCACTGCGCCACCTCGCTCGCTGGAACCAGGGCGTGGGGGTTGTGGCCGGGTAGGTGAATGGTCGACTTTGCCTTATTGAGACAATTTTAGGTAAGTGTGGTTCATATGTAAACGAGATCTGTAAAAAGAGATGGTGTGGCACCACCCCATGGATTGCCGTTTCATTTCTGGTCCGAAGTGATGTACGCAAGTCTGTTCGTCTGTAACGAAACCCGACAAAAAATTGTCACTATCAGCCTCCTAAGGCGCAAGCAATTCCTCACAGACGGTCCTTTGTGGCTCTTTATCGTCTTTTGTAAGGTGGCGAGGAACCCAGTATGGATACACCTTGAATACCCCATCTGGTGAACGAGGTGTCAGCACTACTAAGAGACACGTCCAGTTGTGCAGCGAGGTGTTTGATTGTGATCCGTCGTTCACCTTGAATGGGAGTGTCCGCACGTTCCAACATTGCATCGGTCACAGCTGTCTGCTGACGGCCGGAACGCAGGAGATCGGACAGGTCTTCGCGACGTTGTTGTAATGCGCCCAACCCCTTAGCGTGATTCTAGTCACTGCCAGGTCTTTACAGAGATTTGCGAACCGCCTAGGAATATCTGCAATGTGCTGGTTTTGTACTAAGAGTTCTCTGGTTGGAACGCACCTCCATTACATAAGCCATTCCGTATTTTTGCAATTAAAACTAGTCAAGATAAAATATATTTTGCGTTACTTACCGTACACCCATCGTATACATATGAGGATATACAGGATGAGTCAGAACTGCAGCGACAATCTTTCAGAGGTGATAATACAGACCAAAATAAGAAAAATGTTTAGTAAAAATTGGCTCTAAATGCGTATTTTATGAGCTATGGGTGCTTGTTCATGAAAAAAATAACCAAATGACTATCAATCATTTCTACCATAGTAAAGCTCTCACACTGACAGTGAATATTCAAATAGTGGTCATACGAGGCTCTAGTGTGTTACTTGCTTCCTGGATGCATAAAACTTGCTCAGGGTTCTCCGACTAAATTTCACACAGGCATCTTACTGCCAAACGCTTAATACTTTCTGTGATTTCTCTGCAAGTGTGTAATGATGCGGTAATGTCTTTTGCCACTTATTTGTGTTGTAAATAAAGTGTAAAAGCATTAATTTTTAAAAATAATCCAACATGTACAGATCCAGCCGCGCTATAATACTGTTCACTGTCAGAGCTCTTGTGTACAGCAGGTTCTCGTCAGTGGAAGATAGTGATGAAAACTTAGACAAAATTGGTGTAATGAATGGCTGCTAACTTTAAATGAAGATAATTGTATATTGATTATAAAAAGAAGAAAACTTGAAAGAAAAATATGGTCACATGCTTTGAGAAACGATTCGTGTAAAATTAAGAGACAAAGTAGATTAGAGAAACATTTGCCATACCTTTCGATGATGCTCGAAATAATGTATATCAAGTTAGGTGTCAATTGAGAATATATGTTTCCTTCCCTGAGGCTTGAACGAGTCTCTTTCTAAAGGAGGTTGAGACTGAAAAATTGGTACAACTTTTTAAAACACTCCGCTGTAAGTGATAGAAATATATGAAGGCCACCAAACAGCAGACTGTGCTGTCTACATAATAAATATGGTGTAGTACTCTCTAAAATTCTAGTGTTCTAACTTAAACATACAACTTGAAATTCTCAGTCGGTACCTCATTTGCTCTACAAGATTCCAAGCATAGGTTCGAGGGGTGACTAAAATATTTCTCTAACCTGTTTTGTTTCTTACTTTTAGACAAGTTGTCCTGCAAAGCATTTGAGTATTTTTTTTTTTATTTTTTTATTTATAAGCTTACTTCAGGAAGCTTGATACTTTTGACTCATTTGCTTATCTAGCGTCTTCCGTTATCGAAATGTCCTGAATTTAGTGCCTGATTCGACGGAATCCATTTTGGCAGTTAAATATCACACAAATGTGACTTTGTATGCTCAAAATCGCTAGACTATGAGGAGATAACCTTTTAGGCGTTGCATTTAAGCAGCTAGCAGCAACTGCTCGTGAAATATTTGCTTTTCCTCAAATCAAGTTTTCCGTAAATATCCTCATTACATTCAAGAAATTAAATATGAATTTGCAAAACTATGTCTCCAGCTGGTCGGTTTGGTCTCCCATCTTTCCATTTTCCACCGCGTACCTATGAAAAATCGAATATAAATCTATTGTGTAATTTGAAGGACAGCATGTGCTAGAAACGAACGTTTAATTTAGGAAAAGATAAATAGCTTAAAGGAATGTTGAATAGAGTACTGAATGCCGCATATCTTGAAGTTTTATTCACGCCTGTCACTGTTAGTTCCCAAAGTTTCCGCTAGGTGGCATGTGAGAAGGAGTTACTCCAACAGTCATCGTGGAGTACTATGAAGGTGTAGTGTGTGTATAGTGTTGCTTATGGTTTCTTGAATCCAAATCCGCTACTATAGTAGCCGTCATGCACGAGTTGCTCTGTCTCCTATGTAAGGAAAGGAGGCAGGAACTTCAAAACACATTTACATGAACACATAAATGCTTTCAGATTCAACCACTGTGCGAAATGTTATTGTATAGCATACGCTAGAAACCAAACATACGATCAACAAAACAAAACGATTTAGCAGTCCTACACAATGAAGCCAACAGTATGGTCCTCATTCTGTTAGAACAATAGGAAATATTCCTCCACAAAACTAAAATGCCTGCATCTGTGTTAAATGAACAACCGTATTCGCTATCCGTAGGTAATTCAGTAATTTTAAACAGTTATTTTCAATTTATTCTTTGCATATATCAACGTCTTAAAACTCAGATCTCTGACACTATGTGATAAACTTCGCCTTTGATCAAGTCAGGTTAAACCACATCTGTGAAGAGTTTTTTACAGTTGTAAACAAGTGTGCACTTTGAGTGATGTGATGTGCAACGCCAGTATAAATAAACGAAGGCATATTGACCTTGAAAGGTTAAAATATTCTTCCTTGTTTGTTGAGTAAGCTTACACTTTTTTCCCTACTGTTACTAGATTCGCGAAATACGACACCTAACATTCAACTTTCTCTTAACAGGTTCAAAAATTGTTCAAGTGGCTCTTAGCACGATGGGAACTAACATCTGGGTCATCAGTCCGCTAGACTTAGAGCTACTTAAGCCTAACTAACCTAAGAACATCACACACATCCATGCCCGAGGCGGAATTCGAACCTGCGACAGTAGCAGCAGTGCGGTTCTGGACTGAAGCGCCTAGAACTGCTCTGCCACAGCGGCTGGCTCATAACAGGAAAATGCGTTTCACCTCACTCAAGAGCCAATGTAAATTATATATTAGAAGTTTTGGACGTGAAGGTGGACGCACAAGATCTGACATGCATCACGTAATTTTTAAGAAATGCGAAGACATTGTGACTGAAGGCGTTTATATTCAGACTACATGTTGTAATGGTTCTTGAATTACGTAACCATTACGGCACCTCACCTCAACCTCTCGATACCAGCAATATTCTACTGTGTTTCTGTAAAATAGTTAACATATTTCTGTGACAACCTTCAGATTTGATTTCATTAATGCAGAGGTACTTTGATACATCGACATGTTTATATTGCAATGATATTATTCTTATGTGTATTCTTTCTTTGTCACTATGATCTTTGACATACTTGTAACTCTGAATATTGGACGCGTAAGCGGTTATTAGAGATTCAAGTCTTGCTCGTCATGTTGAAAAGACGCAAATTGTAGTCAGTTTATGAAATGTGAACTTTAACAGTGAGGAAGATATTTTCAAGTATGTTTTATATTGTGAAGTGATGTTGCAACAAAAGTAATAAAAAAGAAGTGTAACTTTAATTCGGAGTGCTAATTACTTTTTTACATTACCATTGCGCTAACTTGCAAAAGTTTAATCTTCAAGAATGGTTTATGAAACACATCTATAAAACTTTTGAATATCGCAGAATAGCACCTAGGCCTCTTTGCATCCGGGCTTGGAATCATCACTACCTAGATTTTCGACGATTGAGCCATGAGTTCACAATGAGACCAGTGTGGGAAACACAAAAAGATGAGTGCTTAGTTTATCCATTATTTCAAGAAATGACTTTATTAACTGTGCTCTAATGATACCTGCCACATAATATAACTTGTTGTTGCCCGAAAATGCAATATTTAGCAGCGTGAGCAACACTACAATCATAATTGATTTTTGACCTTTGTTGTGGTAGGGCTGTTAGAATGTGTAGAAAATTATCCTCCGCAACGCACTGTACAGGGGCTTGCGGAGTATTTACACAGGAGCAGATAGCGAAATAAATGAATAAAATGTAACAATTTCATTAGCCCGGGGTGAGGCGGTAATGTATCGAATAAATGTGTGTTATACAGCCAGACTCCTGACTCCATTATTGCTGCGCAAAAGCGGGAACTTTCCAACCACTATGCTTATTATTATGCGTTGAGGTTTCTGTTCTGTTAAATCGAAGAGGAACGTCTGTCTACCGCTGCATACTGAGGGGAACAATATATTTCGTGAGTTCCGTAGTGGTGGACGGGGTGGTGTAAATAAGCTTCATTACAGAAAGCAGACAAAGGAGAAATTGCGGAACTACGAACGCGCTCTGGCGGGGTTTCGATGAACCTGTCTGACGTCATCTCTTGCTCTCCCCCCACGCCACCGCCGCCCGTCATCTCTACCTGGCTGCGGCGGAGAATCTGCTTACGAAAACGTAGGGGATTTCTGGTCCTCCCGCCTCCCTTCCCCGTGACGGGGATTCTGACAGCCGCCCTTTGTAGTCGGGGCTTATTAAATTCGTCGATGGCGGAGCAGGAACAGGCACAGAACGCGCGAGGAGAGTGCGGCTCCGGTTTCGTTTCAGGAAGAGCCGAACTGAAGGGCCGTGCGCGTCGGTCGCTTTTGTGTGCCTTTCACAGCCCAAGTTTGTCGAGGACGGGTGCTTTTCAAAAAAGTTTACCTCCAGAAATGCACGTCTTCTGTTCCGTTCTGTACTGCTGCCTTGTGAACTCCATTTCCCTGATTTGCCTGTACGATGCTGCTGGTCTGAATCAAGACCGCACTTGAACAGTGCTAGTGGACTAACAACCCTACCACAACAAAGCTCAAAATTTAATAATGATTGTGGTGTTGCTCACGCTGCTAAATACTGCATTTTCGGGCAACAACAAAGTTATTATGTGGCAGGTGTCATTAGAGCACAGTTAATAAAGTCATTTCATGTAATAATGAATAAACTAGGCACTCATCTTTTCGTGTTTCCAACGCTGGTCTCGTAAAATCATGGCTCAATCGTCGAAAATCTAGGTGGTGACGATTCCAAGCTCGGATGCAAAGAGGCCTACGTTTTATTCTGCTATATTCAAAAGTAATGCAGATGCGCTTCACAAACCATTCTTGAAGATTAACCCATACAAAGTTAGCACAATGGTGATGTAAAAAAATAATCAGCACTCCGAATTTAAGTTACACTTCCTTTGTATTGCTTTTGTTGCAATATCACATAACACACAAAACATCACTTCAAAATACGAAACATACTTGAAATCATCTTCCTCACAGTCACTGTTAAAGTTCATATTCTATAAGTTGACTACAATATGCGTCTTTCCAACATGACGTCTAAGACTTGACTTTTTCAAGATCCGACTCTCTATCAACTAACTAATATTCGCTTACGCGCCCAAAAATCAGAGTGACAAGTACGTCAAAGATCATAGTGACAAAAGAAAGAATACACATAAGAATAATATCATTGCAATATAAACACATCGATGTATCAAAGTATCTGTACATTAATGAAATCAAATCTGAATGTTGTCTCAGAAATATGTCAACTACTTTACAGAAACACAGTAAAATACTACTGGTATCGAGAGGTTGAGGTGAGGTGCCGTAATGGTTACGTAATTCAAGTACCATTACAACTAGCAGGAACTAAAGATATTTATAATGGCTGCTACGTACGCAAGAATCAGCTGCTGCCAGGGTACAGTGTGGTCGAGTGAAAGTCGTTGGTTGTCATTAACAGTATATTATCTACAGTAAAAAGAAAACAAAATTGGGAGCGAAGGTACTAAAAAGGTAACAGAAGACTAAATCTAAACTACTTGCCTTTGCAAGGTTACCAACAGAACTCCTGATCCTTTAAAGCAGGGTTTCCCTAACTGTGCTCCGCAGGAAGTGAGTAAGTGCTCCGCTAGAAACAATTAATAACATGGAAAGAGATTTTCACTCTGCAGTGAAGTCTGCACTGATATGAAACTTCCTGGCAGATTAAAACTGTGTGCCGGACCGAGAGTCGAACTCGGGACCTTTGCCTTTCGCAGGCAGGCGCTCTATCAACTTTTACTTCTGTCAGTATCTCGTCTCCTACCTTCCAAACTTTACCGAAGCTCTCCTGCGAACCCTGCAGAACTAGCACTCCTGAAGAAGAGATACTGGCAGAAGCAAAGCTGTGAGGACGGTGCATGAGTCGTGCTTAGGTAGCTCAGTTGGTAGAGCACTTGCCCGCGAAAGGCAAAGGTCCAGAGTTCGAGTCTCGGTCCGGCACACAGTTTTAATCTGCCAGGAAGTTTCAATTAATAACATGGCATATTTCTTTCCACATTTTGACGGTACTAATTATTACTGTAGAATTTTACTGTGATATCTGTGCTATTAGTTATGATTTACAACTGAAATAATCACCGAGTAAAATAAAGTTTTGTTAGTCATAAAATACCTCCCAGTCCACTACCACGTAGGGTACAGCAATAGTATGCAGAATACTTGCCTTAATCAATACTGTTTTTAATTTAAATTTTTCTTATCTTTTTAAATTAAGCTTCAGAATTAACGATGTGTTCCATATAAGTACAAGGATTCTCAAAATATTCTTTGAAAAGAAAAGTTCCCGAAATTTTGCTTCAAAGAATCAAACTCCCATGTTTAAAACGGCTGCAAAAGTCTAATCACTCTACAAATTAGTTAACGTGTGAAAATTTTGACATGAAGCTTGTAAGTGAGGAAAAGTCTGCAATTAAGTTATGCAGCAGGAAGTGGCTAAGTGATGCTATTATGGAACACTGGATGTCTTTAGTCCGGGTAACTTGCGCTCCATCTAAACCGAAAGCAAATTTTTTACACATGTCAGTTTTTTTTTGAGTCATCACTCCTCTGACTTGCAACCTACGTCCTCAATTATCCATTGGATGTAGTCCAATCTCTGTCTTCCTCTACAGTTTTAGCTCTCTACAGCTTCCTCTAGTACCATGAAAGTCAGTCCCTGATACCTTAACAGGTATCCTGTCCCTTCTTCTTGTCAATGTTTTCCACATATTCATTTCCTCACCGATTCTGCAGAGAACCTCCTTATGAGTCCACATAAATTTGAACATTCGTCTCAATTACTTCGATTTTCCCACAGTTCACGTTACGCTACCATACAACGCTGTGCTCCTAACGTACATTTATCATTTATGGGATATAAATTCGTAGGTATGATGTACCTGTAAAAACAAACAAATGTTTACTGTTTCAGAGAAAGTGGATGATTTATTCAAGGGAGAGAGCTTCACTGTTTGTCGGGCCATATGGAGAGCAACAGTCATTTTATCACCACACTGCTGTCCAGGACGCCTGCCGAGTCGTCTTCGGTGGTCATCGGGGCTGAACTCGATGTGGGACCATCACAAGACAGCTCTACTCCAGTCAGAGAGGTTTCAGGTCAAAGATGTCTTTGGAGACACCTTGAACCCCGATAGGATACCAGCCTGACTGATGTGTGCCATATGGCCTGACAACCGGGGGTTATGGCCTGGGGTGCCAATTTATTTCATTGGAGGTCGCCTTAGTTGTCATCGTCGACGATACTATATGCCCCGTTTTCTTGCCCTTCATGGCAAGTCATCAGGGTCTTACATTCTAGCAAGACAAAGCCCGCTGGTATATGGCGAAAGTTTCTACTGCTTGCTTTCCTAATTGGACACCGTACCTAGGCCAGTAAGGTGGCTCTCCAATCACTCCTATTGCGAGCGTTTGGAGCATCATAGGCAAGGCCCCCATAACAGCTCGGGAGTTTTACGGTCTGACGCGCCAACTGAAAATAATTTGACACGATATGTCTCAGGATGACATCCAGCAGCTCTGTCAATTAATTCGAATGACTGCTTGCGTAAGGGCTAGAAGTGGACCAACCAGTTACTGACTTGCTTAATTTGTTCAGCTCTTTCTCTTAAAAAGAAATCAACCAAATTTTCTGAAATTGTTAGTCTGAACGTGTATGCCACATCTACTGATTTCCGTCTCATTCGGAAGATTCCTTCGTGGTGGGACCTTTCTTGTCTTTGCCTGTACGTAGTTACAGTATGCGAAGTGTGTTGCGAATAGAGTTAGCAATAAAGAAGCAATAAATGCTTTTTGCCTGATATTAAAATTTCACTGCTCGCCATTTCCAGCAGAAGATAGTTTTCTGTGATGTCAAATCTCCTGAACTATGTGTTAGTAGATACCTACAGTGGTGTTGTGGAGACTCACGGCAGACTGTACTGGGAGTAGAGTCTGTAGTGATAAACTAACGAATTAAAATATCATATCTGATGCTGAAGTGTGATTACATGAATAACGAAAATGTACTAATCGATAAACTGTTTTTCTTTTACGAGAGAAAGCGAGAAAAAGTTTCGGAAAGATCTGAATTACGAGTGGACTTTGTTCGAAGACGCTAAGTGTACCCAGTTCCGAATACTGGATGAATAAAGTCTAGGTATTTGCGCGCAGTCAGTTACTCTGCCTCAAGGAAAAGAGACACACCTTCTAACTGTAATAATTGTCTTATTGTATCAAACGTTTAACAAATAGTTGCAACTTTGAATGAATAGATTACGACACCATTGAAATTTTATGAATTTGGTCAATAATTACACGAAGTATTGGAATTCAGATCTATTTTGTCACTGATATTGTAGTACCGGAGTTAGACTTGAAAAAGGAATGCTACGTTTCTAACGCCCCGTCGACATCGAGGTCATTAGAGTTGGTCTGAGGTCAGAAGACTGATTGCATGCAGCTCTCCACGCTACTCTGTCCTGTGCAAGCCTGTCTTTTTCTATTTAACTACTGCAACTAGCATCCAACTCAACGTGCTGTCTTCCTATTGCTTCAGTATGTCTCCCTTCAAATGATCTACATCTACATCTACATTTATACTCCGCAAGCCACCCAACGGTGTGTGGCGGAGGGCACTTTACGTGCCACTGTCATTACCTCCCTTTTCTGTTCCAGTCGCGTATGTTTCGCGGGAAGAACGACTGTCTGAAAGCCTCCGTACGCACTCGAATCTCTCTAATTTTACATTCGTGATCTCCTCGGGAGGTATAAGTAGGGGGAAGCAATATATCCGATACCTCATCCAGAAACGCACCCTCTCGAAACCTGGCGAGCAAGCTACACCGCGATATAGAGCGACTCTCTTGCAGAGTCTGCCACTTGAGTTTGCTAAAAATCTCCGTAACGCTATCACGGTTACCAAATAACTCTGTGACGAAACGCGCCGCTCTTCTTTGGATCTTCTCTATCTCGTTCGTCAACCCTATCTGGTACGGATCCCACACTGATGAGCAATACTCAAGTATAGGTCGAACGAGTGTTTTGTAAGCCACCTCCTTTGTTAATGGACTACATTTTCTAAGGACTCTCCCAATGAATCTCAACCTGGCACCCGCCTTACCAACAATTAATTTTATATGATCATTCCACTTCAAATCGTTCCGCACGCATACTCCCAGATATTTTACAGAAGTAACTGCTATCAGTTTCTGTTGCTCAAGTTGTGCCCTAAATTTCTTCTGTTTCCAATTCTGCATAGTATCTCGTCATTAGATACATTAATACTTATCATTCTGTTGTAGTACCACACTTCAAAATTACTTGTTCTGTCATTGACTGCACTTTCTATTGTCCTCGTTTCGCTTCGATACAAGATAAACACCTACAGAAATGATTTTTTAACACTTAACTTTGAAATCCATGTTAAGAAAATTATTTTTCAGGAATGATTTCTATATTGTATCCAGTCTGATCTTTGTATCCTCTTTTTTTACCCGTCATCAGTGTCGTATTTCCTAAACCAGTTCCCTCAACATTACCTAAAAAAAATGTAAAATGTGTGTGGATTCCTATGGGATCAAACTGCTGAAGTATTCGGTCCCTAGACTTACACACTACTTAAACTAATTTAAACTAACACATGCTAAGAACAACACACGCACCCATGCCCGAGGGAGGACTCGAACCTCCGGCGGGAGGGGCCGCGCAGTCTCGTGACATGACGCTTCAAACAGCGCGGCCTCTTTGCTCGGCAACATTACCTCATTTAATTCGATTATATCCCATTACCTTTTCCTTAATTTTGTTGATGTTCGGCTTAAAATCTCCTCTCAAGTCATTATGCAATTTGTTCATCCCTTGCCGTATTATAACAATGTCTCCGACTTATCTTCTGTTTTATTTCTTTTCCTTGAATCTGAATTCAGTTTGCTAAATTTTTCCTTTGTTTCTTTTATTGCTTGCTTCATGTAGTAACCCCAATGTTTTCGTGGTGGAGTAATTATGGTGTACGCATACGTGGAGACAGTGTTTGCGCAGCAGTCGCCGACATAGTGTAACTGAGGCGGAATAAGGGGAACCAGCCCGCATTCAAGGAGGCAGATGGAAAACCGCCTTAAAAACCATCTACAGGCTGGCCGGCACACTGGACCTCGACACTAATCCGCCGGGCGGATTCGTGCCGGGGACCGGCACGCCTTCCCGCTCGGGGAAGCAGCGCGTTAGACCGCACAGCTAACCAGGCGGGCTCCTGCTCCTGAATACATACTTCATTCTAAAATCGTTGTATTGGAATATAATTTCTAGGATTAGGTACTCTCCCTGTCCCACTGATTACAGAAGATTTATGACAACGCATTACCACATTGCACCCCATAATATGCAGCAGTTTTAATACTCTATGGAAATTTTATTTAAAAATAGAAATCTAGTACAGCTGCTGCGTTCTTGCTGTTTGCTGTTGTGCTTTCGAGAGATCTGCAACGATGCTGTCAAGACGCAAGTGAAAATTTTGATTAGGGTCAGGTTAATGTTTTACTTCAGTTGCGCATTTAATACAAAGACAAGTTGTATTCGGGCAGTTACAGTTCAGTTCAAATTAGGTTTTGTTTCTTGAAAGGTTTGCGTTCGAGTTTATGTTGCATAACAGTTTGTGGGTACATAGTTTTGGTTGTTGTTGTTATGGTCTTCAGTCCTGAGACTGGTTTGATGCAGCTCTCCATGCTACTCTATCCTGTGCATGCTTCTTCATCTCCCAGTACCTACCGCAGCCTACATCCTTCTGAATCTGCTTAGTGTATTCATCTCTTGGTCTCCCTCTATGATTTTTACCTTCCATGCTGCCCTCCAATACTAAATTGGTGATCCCTTGATGCCTCAGAACATGTCCTACCAACCGATCCCTTCTTCTAGTCAAGTTGTGCCACAAACTTCTCCACAATCCTATTCAATACCTCCTCATTAGTTATGTGATCTACCCATGTAATCTTCAGCATTCTTCTGTAGCACCACATTTCAAAAGCTTCTACTCTCTTCTTATCCAAACTATTTACCATCCACGTTTCACTTCCATACATGGCTACACTCTATATAAAAACTTTCAAAAACGATTTCCTGACACTTAAATCTATACTCGATGTTAACAAATTTCTTTTCTTCAGAAACGCTTTCCTTGCCATTGCCAGTCTACATTTTATATCCTCTCTACTTCGACCATCATCAGTTATATTGCTCCCCAAATAGCAAAACTCCTTTACTGCTTTAAGTGTTGGGCTAATTTTATAGAAACACATGCTGGAGGGCTCTCGTAAGCCGACCCTTTCTGCCAGGATAGTTCGTTAGTTCTTTTGGTAGTACGTATTCAGATAGTTTTGGTTTTCCTGAAAAAATAAAACCGCTGAGCCAAATTTACTAATGTTGTAGTTGCTGTACAGGCATTTCATTTAAAATTAATGTTCAATTTTTGGAATTTTGTCGTGTGACGATTATCGATTACTTTATTACGTTGGCATAATAGTACAGGTTCTGTGTATAATTCCTATATAGTTATTTGCGTGAACGATAGTAGAGTTCTTTTGGTCGTTTGGTCTGTTCATTGCATGCATTCACGTCCAAAGGAACTTTACAGCGCAATCAGAATAACACAGACACTGCAGTAACGTATTTATCTGCGGATACCTGGCAAGCGGTTTCCATGTACCACGTCTGACCCGCACGGGAATGTACACAATGGGTGTACGAGTACAGGTCACAGGCGCATGACTGACGACATATGGAAGTTTGGGTCTGGCCGTTTGCATCGTAATCAGAGGAGCACAGGCACTCCTATATCGTATATATGAAAGTCCGTCATAGCACAAGACAACAGAGGGTAGTACCCGTTGGTGTATATCAACGCCTGTCGGCAGCTTAGGGTCTTGATTTAATTATCGTCTCATTCTAGAGAACTGCACGGCCACCGATGGTATCTGTTCTTTCGGACATGTCCGAAAGGACAGATACCATCTTCATATGATACAAAAGTAATCGGTGCGGGAAGAGACGAACCGCCTTGGGCAATTAGCAACTACCAATAGTTTACATGAGAGTGCAGAAAATTGCGCGGATGCACAATTATTAACCAGTTTAGCGAACAATAATGAAACAGAACAGACGCTGCGTAACGAACACGCAGATTCTGAAGAGTCGGTCGGCAATAATCCACCACAAGCTATCGAAAGCTTACAAAAGTCGTCACAGTCGTGGGAAATTTTACAACTACTGGTAACGGACACGTCAGAATAACGTTTTGCATCAATGTCTTTTGAACGAACACATCCCACGTCACCTTCTGTGAACAATTATACATGGTGTTTGCCGGCCGCGGTGGTCTAGCGGTTCTAGGCGCTCAGTCCAGAACCGCGCGACTGCTACGGTCACAGATTCGAATCCTGTCTCGGGCATGGATGTGAGTGATGTCCTTAGGTTAGTTAGGTTTAAGTAGTTCTTAGTGGACTGATGACCACAGATGTTAAGTCCCATAGTGCTCAGAGCCATTTGAACCATACACGGTGTTTCTTTAAGAGCATGCAAAAATTATCAGGACATAGAGGATGCTCTACTGAGCTATTTGAGGTGGGGAACCTGGAGTCGGAGAAGCCAGCTTAAGGAGATAATGGGAATAAATAACATTACTGTGAAAATTTTATTTTCGTTAGTTACAGTCAACTGCAGTACTATCATTGAAACAAAGAATGTAGCATTTGCACTGTGTCTTACAAAATGTGCTGAAACTGACGGCCATCAACCTCAATGCAAACATGACATAGTAGAACAATATTCTGACGAACCCTAACAAATATCCCTGGTGTGTTTTGAACCACATCACAGGCAGCTATAAGTCTGGTAACTAATTCCATCTCCGTATCCACTAGTGTCTCATACACAAGTGACTTTAGATATCCCCATAGGAAATAATCAAGGGGATTCTGATCATGTGACCTCTCAGGCCATGGAATAGGACCTATCCTTGCAATACAGCGACCAGTAAATACAGCACTGAGATGGTTGCGGACATCCACATTGAAGGTAGGCGGTGCATCGTCATGTTGTATCCACGTCCTCTCACCAACAACTCACGTAGAATCCTTTGTATGAACCTCAAGTAAAGGTGGCCATTAATACGTCCTACTGTATCATCACTTCCTAGCAATCAGGATCGTCCTCCTTGTTTGCTTGCAGGAAATAATGGATGTACATGTAAATAAACGGTACAGTGCGTGTAAATTTGTACGCATGTTAGTTATAAACAAGCTGGAAAACAGTAATGCTAGACAAAGCGATAGAAAGTTCACTTCCTTATCTCTTTCAATTGGCTTCTCCGACCCCAAGTCCCCTATCTCAAATTGTTCAGTGAAGCGTTCTCTATGTCCTGTTACATTTTCACACGCTTTTACGGAAACACTCTGTGCTGAACCATACTGCTCGAATCCGACAAATTTGCTAGAAACAATTCGTCAAATGCTTAAAGAAACACAAAATGATATGAGCAAGAAAATGGACAAATCACAGGAAGAAATTAGTAGATCACTTAGGGATGAAATAAAAAAATCGCAGAATGAAAATAGGATATCACGGGAAAAATGAAATTGAAGATACAAAATTTATCGGTTGAGATTAGGAAGAAATTAAAAATGACTTTCAACGAATAATAGCAGTTTTGCAACTAGACAGCGTAATGACGAGGACGAAGTGTTAACTAAAATCGAGATTGTACTTTGGAGTGCGATAGCTACACAGATAAAAGAACCGAACGAACAGGTTACCACAACGGTGAAAGAAATTGGCGAACTACTGGAAACTTTGACATTAAATTCTAAAGAACAGAAATAAGAGCTCAACACAACTAAAGAAAAAATTGATCTGACTAGGAAAATGGTAAATTTGCTAACCAGTGCAGACAGAACTTCAAATGATAGTACAAGTACAGTTTTACAGACACAGCACAGCACCAGTCACTGATAACCTTTAAAGACAATCCGGAGAAAATTAATCGGGAAAATAAGTGTTAAAGGAACAATGAAAAAGTCGAGCGTATTGAAAGAAAGCTTGGCTGCGAAGACGAGAAGGATGAAGTTGACTGTTTAAATTCATAGAAAACTTTGGTGACCAAACAAATATGGGGTTTACGTGATTTTGTACCAGAACAGTGCCACACATACAGATACGACAATGAACAGCCGACGTGGTACAATAGAGTACAGTATGGTTCACACAAACAAGGTAACTTCGATTACAAGCACTTTTTTGGCAATAGGTAAATTCAAATTCCCACGAATTACAGTACAAAAATTCACTTCCTAGCTCGGACTGATCAGCTCTAATATTCTTTGAGACCAAATTGACCACATGAACATAAATCAGAGCTTCTCTGTGGTTATTTAGAAAATATATCTGCAGCAAGAATGCGCTCAATTGTGAGAGACTGCCAAAGCGTAAAAGATTTTTACCAAGTATTTTTGTAAGCCTACTGGTTGCACGCCACACAAGATGGAATAAAACAAACATTATAATGTGACGAAAGTTTGAACTGTCTGATTTCTCTAGTCAAGCAAAACACAGATCAAAAGAATATGACAGTAAGTAAGTCAAGTTCTTGATCTCACATGTATTGTTATAATTGTTACATATTGTAATAGTGCACGTACACATTTCAGATGAATGCCTGATTACCGGAAATTAAGAAGAAGCAATATGGAATCACTGATCTTGGAAGAACGATTATTCATCGTAAGAAACCTTTATGAGAATAACGGCAGTAATGTCAGCGTTAGACGGGCATGTTTGACAGAGTTCTGGAACAAAAGGAAACCTAATGAAGTACTAATCGTGCGGCAAGTTACAGCGCTCGAGAGTCGCAGTGATTTTGAAGCTATCAGAATGTCGATATTCTGGTCCTCAATCATATCCATTAATCATTACAAAGGCTCACGAATGCGGTGGGGTTGCATCCCTTACAAGATCCTAAAGTGCCAACCACTCAAGGAGGAGGGCACCGTGTGGCGAAAAATTTCGGAAACATGATCGCGGTACTTGAAAATGGTGCCATCAATGAACAGTGATGGGACCTATTTTCAGTTGAATGGATATATAAACAAACAAAACTGGTCCCATGGAAATTCCTCATCCCAGTGTCGTCTCGCCACTACATCCACAAAGAGTCATGGAATGGTGTGCCATATCGTCGGAAGTGGATCTTTGGTCCGATATTCATTGACGGTATGGTCGCTGGAGTGAAATGTCGAGAGTTGCTGGAGCAGCTCAACATGACGCGACAGTACTGGTACATGCAGGTCCCCATAGGCCTTCTGACGTCATCAGGTAGCTTGAAACGGCGTTTGGTGACCGTTTTATTGCATTGTGTGCAAAGAGATGGTCGCAGGTTCGAATCCTACCTCGGGCATGGATGTGTGTGATGTCCTTAGGATAGTTAGGTCTAAGTATTTTAAAGTTCTAGGGGACTGATGACCTCAAAAGTTGTCCCACAGTGCTTAGAGCCATTTTAACCATTTTTTGAGCAAAGAGATTCACGAGGCACAGGATAGAGTGGCCCACATCCAGTCCGGGTTTACTTCAAGGACAGAATCTATAGGAAGTCACTGGAGGACCTGAAATCGGCCATCAGAAGTGAGACATGCACTAGAGTCGGTCACACTCCAGCGCGTTATAACTAGAGTTTCGCAACCGGCTGTACACCACTGTGGCCGGGGACTGTAGACATTTCAAGCATTTTGTACATTAAATGTCACTCATACCTGTTTTCAATAAAGGCTGAAATCAGTGCTTATCAAACCCTTACACTTCGTCAGAGCTAATTCGCATTTATTTAACAATTTACGTAATTTTCGCCCGCAGATGTAAAGATAATTTAGAAACGTTTGAAACATTATTTCAGGAATTGGAATTAGACAAGGGCAAGAGCTTAATGAGAAAACACAACAACAAACACTACAGAATACATTACACGCTAGATGCCTTCGTACTGAGTGAAAACAAAAACTGTGGAAACTTGCATAACAAACAAACCCACAGAAACAATTACAGACAGGATAAGGTACATCGTCCGTATGACGTACAACTCTCGCAGTTGAATAGAGTTTATTGTGATAGAAGTACTTTACAGGGCTTACACCTTCACCTGCCCATGTTAGGCAAAATTTTTCTGCCTGACACATGTAGTACTATCACCGTCAGAGGGTGGTACGGGACTACAAGTCCCACCGCCACACCTTCAAAGTGAATTGCAGTGACGCAGTCACTGCTCTGTGGAAATTTACTGCCTCACCAACACAGTTAAACCGCAATAGACCGGCGATGCTGTACTGTAACATATCACCCCGGACTACAAGTCCTCAAAAAAAAAAAAAAAATGTCTATAGATTGTGTTGATTGTTATGACAATTTTGATCATCTGTATTTTCATTCGCCTAACTCTTGCGATGTCGGTTATTATAACACAAATCACTGGAATTATGTGAATGAAACGACAGATGTTCGTAATCATCATAACGATCAAAACAATAACAAACAATTACCAAGATGGCAATCATGCAAGTTCTCATGGGTACCATTCAGCTAGATCAAATCCGCAACGTTCATGGCACAACAACAATTATGCGAACAGCAACCAACACAGTCACATTAATCAACATCATAACTCACAGTGGCAAAATGCTGGAAGGACAAGCCCAGCGCGACACGTAGAAATAATTAAACCCAGATCATCAAATCCGTGAGATAATCAACGACGAGCAATCAGTACAGGACTTTTGACTCGAATCAACAACGACCGGATCGTATCAGGTACTTAATACGTTTCCCGCTTCGAAAAAATTACGTCATAAGGACGTAGTAAAAATAGCGCTAAACAGCATCAAGAATGCTGCAGAAAGGGCTGATAAACATAAAAAAGTGACAGGTTGGAAAGAAAATTCTGGTTAGATCTCATCCTATACCTTGTAAAAGCAAGCACCCGACTCAAAAATTCTTTCTTGCATACAAGGGACCTTATACGATTCGTCGAATTGCACACGATACTGCTATGGAAAATGAAACTATTCGGACACACAAGAGAAAGGGACTTTATAATATTTCGCATATCAAATCATGTTGTTGTGGTCTTCAGTCCAGAGACTGGTTTGATGCAGTTCTCCATGCTACTCTATCCTGTGCAAGCTTCTTCATTTCTGAATAACTACTCCAACCTACGTTCTTCTGAACCTGCTTAATGTACTCATCTCTTGGTATCCCTCTACGATTCTCACCCTCAATGCTTGCCTGCTGTACTAAATTGATGGTCCCTTCATACCTCAGAACGTTTCCTACGAAACGATTCCTTCTTTTAGTCAGGTTGTGCCACAAATTTCTCTTCTCCTGAATTCTCTTCAGTATCTCCTCATTAATTACGTGATCAACCCATCTAATCTTCAGCATTCTTCTGTAGCACCCCATTTCGAAAGCTTCTATTCTCTTCTTGTCTATTTATCAACCATCTTTCACTTCCATACATAGCTACATTCCATACAAATACTTTCAGAAAAGACTTCCTGAGACTTAAATCTATACACAATCTTCACAAATTTCTCTTCTTCAGAAAACTCTTTCCTTCCCATAACCAGTATATATTTTATATCCTCTATACTTCGACCATCATCAGTTATTTTCCTCCCCAAATAGCAAAACTCTTCTACTACTTTAAGTGTCTCATTTCCTGATCTGATTCCCTCAGCATCACCCGATTTATTTCGATTATATTCCATTATCCTCGTTTATCTTTTGTTGATGCTCATCTTATATCCTCCTTTCAAAACACTATCCATTCCGTTCAACTGCTCTTCCAGGTCCTTTGCTGTCTCTGACAGAATTACATCATCGGCAAACCTTAAGTTTTTTTTATTTCTTCTCCATGAATTTTAATTCCTTCTGCATATTTTTTTTGTTTCCTTTACTGCCTGCTCAATATACAGATTGAACAATATCGTGGATATGCTACAACCCTGTATTATTCCTTTTTGTCCAAATTGTAAATAGCGTTTCCGTACCTGCATTTTACCCTAGCCACCTTCAGAATTTAAAGAGATTATTCCAGTCAACATTGTCAAAAGCTTTCTCTAAGTCTACAAATGCTAGAAATGTAGGTTTGCCACCGAGCGAAGGTGGCGCAGTGGTTAGGACACTGGACTCGCATTCGGGAGGTCGACGGTGCAATCCCGCGTCCGGCCATCCCCATTTAGGTTCTCCGTGATTTCCCTTAATCGGTTCAGGTAAATGCCGGGATGGTTCCTATGAAGGGGCACGGTCGACTTCCTTCCCAACCATTCCCTAGTCCGATGACCTCGCTGTTTGGTCTCTTCCACCAAATCAGCCAACCAATCAACGTAGGTTTGCCATTCCTTAATCTATCGTCTAAGTATTGCCTCACGTCCTCCAACATTTCTACGGAATCCCAACTTATCGAGGTTGCCTTCTACCAATTTTTCCATTCGTCGGTAAAAAATTCGTATTAGTATTTTGCAGCAGTGACTTATTAAACTGATAGTTCGGTAATTTTCACACCTGTCAACACCTGCTTTCTTTGGGATCGGAATTATACATTCTTCTTGAGTCAGCGGGTATTTTTCCTTTCTCATACATCTTGCTCACAAAATGGAAGAGTTTTGTCATGGCTGTCTCTCCCAAGGCTAGTAGATGGATAGCTGTCTACCCCCAGGGCCATTTTTTGAGTTAGGTATTTCAGTCCTCTGTCAAATTCTTCGTGCAGTATCACATTTCATCATCATCCACACCCTCTTCCAGTTCCATAATACTGTCCTCAGGTACATCGCCCTTGTATAGACCCTGTATGTACTCGGCTCAAACGGCTCTGAGCACTATGGGACTTAACATCTTGTGTGTATTCCTTCCACCTCTCTCCTTTCCCTTCTTTGCTTAGGACTGGTTTTCCATATGAGCTCTTGATATTCATACAGGGGGTTCTCTTTTCTCCTGATGTCTCTTTAATTGTCTTGCATTCAGTATATATCTTACGCCTAGTGATATATGCCTCTACATCCGTACATTTGTCTTCTAGCCATCATTATTGGCCATTTTGCACTTCTTGTCGATCTCAACTTTGAGACATTTGTATAACTTTTCGCCTGCTTCAGTAACTGCATTTTTATATTTTCTCCTTTCAGCAGTTAAATTGAATATCTCTTCTGTTACCCAAGGATTTCTACTAGCCCTCGTCTTTTAACCCACTTGATCCTCTACTGCCTTCACTATTGCATCCCTCCAAGCTACCCATTCTTCTTCTACTGTATTCCTTTGCCTTGTTCTTCTCAACAGTTCCTTAATGCACACTGTGACACTCTCTACAACCTCTGGTTCTTTCAGTTTATCCAGGTCCCATCTCCTTAAATTCCTACCTTTTTCCAATATCTTCAGTTTTAATCTACAGTTCATATGCAATAAATTGTGGTCAGAGTCCACATCAGCCCTGGAAATGTCTTATAATTTAAAACCTGGTTCCTAAATCTCTGCCTTACCATTATGTAATCTATCTGAAACCTTCCAGTGTCTCCAGGTCTCTTCCACGTATACAACCTTCTTTCTTGATTCTTAAACCAAGTTTTAGCTATTATTAAGTTACGCTCTGTGCAAAATTCTACCGGGCGGCTTCCTCATCCATTCCTTACCCTAGTCAATATTCACCTACTACTTTTCCTTCTCTTCCTTACCCTACTATCAAATTCCAGTCTCCCATAACCATTAAATTTTCGTCTCCCTTAACTATCTGTATAATTTCTCTTATCGCATCGTACATTTCTTCAATCTCTTCATCATCTGCGGAACTAGTTGGCACATAAACTTGTACTACACTGCTCCAATTTTTTATTCATTATTAAACCTACTCCGGCATTACCTCTATTTGATTTTGTATTTATAGCCTTGTATTCGCCCGACCAGAAGTCTTGTTCCTCTTGCCACCGAACTTCACTAATTCCCACTATATCTAACTTCAATCTATCGATTTCCCTTTTTAAATTTTCTAACCTACCTGCCCGATTAAGGGATCTGACATTCCACTTTCCGATCCGTAGAACGCCAGTTTTCTTTCTCCTGATAACAACGTCCATCTGAGTAGTCCCCGCCCGGGGAACCCAATTGGGGACTATGTTACCTCTGGAATATTTTACCCAAGAGGACGCCATACTCATTTAACCGTACAGTAAAGCTGCATGCGATCGGGAAAAATTACGACTGTAGTTTACCCTTACTTTCAGCCGTTCACAGTACTAGCACAGCAAGGCTGTTTCGGTTGATGTTACAAGGCCAGCTCAGTCAATCAACCAGACTGTTGCCTCTGCAACCACTGAAAAGGCTGCAGCCCCTCTTCAAGAACCACACATTTGTCTGGCGTCTAAACAGATACCCCTCTTTCGTGGTTGCACCTATCGTACGGCTATCTGTATCGTTGAGCCACACAAGCCTCTCCAACAACGGAAAGGTCCATGGTCCAAGGGGGATATCAAATCATATATAGAATAATTCTATTTACTTAATTTGTAGCTAGAAGATGGAACTACATGTCACCTATTTCTAAAATATTTCTTGCATTACAGCGCAGAGCAACACTTAGCATGGACCAGTGTTATTTCACTGCATGCCAGAGTGACTCCAGTAGAGTGGCAGACAATTTTTGACATGAATCGGGCGACTTTTTTCGTGCAACAAACCCTCATTTGTCTCACAACAAATCGAGTGATTTGCTGCTATTATGCATACGCCAAACAATCTGCTACGAACTTCAAAATTTCATCGAGAATCCGAATGAGAAAAAAGAATTTCTAATAAAATGAACATTGACAGTATTTTCGAGAGGATACACAGGTTATCGCCAATGTGTTGTTCACTTGAGAAATATTTGTGGTTATACACAGTGATGTTAATACAGACATATAACATTTTCTACCAATTATGGTGAGGTCCTCCCATGAACCATGGACCTTGCCGTTGGAGGGGAGGCTTGCGTGCCTCAGCGATACAGATGGCCGTACCGTAGGTGCAACCGCAACGGAGGGGTATCTATTGAGAGGCCAGACAAACATGTGGTTCCTGAAGAGGGGCAGCAGCCTTTTCAGTAGTTGCAGGGGCAACAGTCTGGATGATTGACTGATCTGGCCTTGTAACATTAACCAAAACGGCCTTGCTGTGCTGGTACTGCGAACGGCTGAAAGCAAGGGGAAACTACAGCCGAAATTTTTCCCGAGGACATGCAGCTTTACTGTATGATTAAATGATGATGGCGTCCTCTTGGGTAAAATATTCCGGAGGTAAAATAGTCCCCCCTTCGGATCTCCGCGCGGGGACTACTCAAGAGGACGTCGTTATCAGGAGAAATAAAACTGGCGTTCTACGGATCGGAGCGTGGAATGTCAGATCCCTTAATCGGGCAGGTAGGTTAGAAAATTTAAAAAGGGAAATGGATGGGTTAAAGTTAGATATAGTGGGAATTAGTGAAGTTCGGTGGCAGGATGAACAAGACTTTTGGTCAGGTGATTACAGGGTTATAAAAACAAAATCAAATAGGGGTAATGCAGGAGTAGGTTTAATAATGAATAAAAAAATAGGAGTGCGAGTTAGCTACTACAAACAGCATAGTGAACGCATTATTGTGGCCAAGATTGACACAAAGCACATGCCTACTACAGTAGTACAAGTTTATATGCCAATTAGCTCTGCAGATGATGAAGAAATAGATGAAATGTATGACGAGATAAAAGAAATTATTCAGGTAGTGCAGGGACACGAAAATTTAATAGTCATGGGTGACTGGAATTCGTCAGTAGGAAAAGGGAGAGAAGGAAACATAGTAGGTGAATATGGATTGGGGGGAAGAAATGAAAGAGGAAGCCGCCTTGTCTAATTTTGCACAGAGCATAACTTAACCATAGCTAACACTTGGTTCAAGAATCATAAAAGAAGGTTGTATACCTGGAAGAAACCTGGAGATACTAAAAGGTATCAGATAGATTATATAATGACAAGACAGAGATTTAGGAACCAGGTTTTAAATTGTAAGACATTTCCAGGGGCAGATGTGGATTCCGACCACAATCTATTGGTCACGAACTGCAGATTCAAACTGAAGAAACTGCAAAAAGGTGGGAATCTAAGGAGATGGGACCTGGATAAACTGAAAGAACCAGAGGTTGTAGAGAGTTTCAGGGAGAGCATAAGGGAACAATTGACAGGAATGGGGGAAAGAAATACAGTAAAAGAAGAATGGGTAGCTCTGAGAGATGAAGTAGTGAAGGCAGCAGACGATCAAGTACGTAAAAAGGCGAGGGCTAATAGAAATCCTTGGGTAACAGAAGAAATATTGAATTTAATTGATGAAAGGAGAAAATATAAAAATGCAGTAAATGAAACAGGCAAAAAGGAATACAGACGTCTCAAAAATGAGATCGATAGGAAGTGCAAAATGCCTAAGCAGGGATGGCTAGAGGATAAATGTAAGGATGTAGAGGCTTATCTCACTAGGGGTAAGATAGATATTGCCTACAGGAGAATTAAGGAGACCTTTGGAGAAAAGCGAACCACTTGTATGAATATCAAGAGCTCGGATGGAAACCCAGTTCTAAGCAAAGAAGGGAAAGCAGAAAGGTGGAAGGAGTATACAGAGGGCCTATACAAGGGCGATGTATTTGAGGACAATATTATGGAAATGGAAGAGGATGTAGATCAAGATGAAATGGGAGATACGATATTGCGTGAAGAGTTTGACAGAGCACTGACAGGCCTGAGTCAAAACAAGGCCCTGGGCGTAGACAACATTCCATTAGAGGTACTGACGGCCTTGGAAGAGCCAGTCCTGACAAAACTCTACCATCTGGTGAGCAAGATGTATGAGACAGGCGAAATACCCTCAGACTTCAAGAAGAATATAATAATTCCAATCCCAAAGAAAGCAGGTGTTGACAGATGTGAAAATTACCGAACTATCAGTTTAATAAGTCACAGCTGCAAAATACTAACGCGAATTCTTTACAGACGAATGGAAAAACTGGTAGAAGCGGACCTCGGGAAAGATCAGTTTGGATTCCCTAGAAATGTAGGAACACGTGAGGCAATACTAACCTTACGACTTATCTTAGAAGAAAGATTAAGAAAAGGCAAACCTACGCTTCTAGCATTTGTAGACTTAGAGAAAGCTTTTGACAATGTTGACTGGAATACTCTCTTTCAAATTCTGAAGGTGGCAGGAGTAAAATACAGGGAGCGAAAGGCTATTTACAATTTGTACAGAAATCAGATGGCAGTTATAAGAGTCGAGGGGCATGAAAGGGAAGCAGTGGTTGGGAAAGGGGTGAGACAGGGTTGTAGCCTCTCCCCGATGTTATTCAATCTGTATATTGAGCAAGCAGTAAAGGAAACAAAAGAAAAATTCGGAGTAGGTATTAAAATTCATGGAGAAGAAGAAAAAACTTTGAGGTTCGCTGATGACATTGTAATTCTGTCAGAGACAGCAAAGGACTAGGAAGAGCAGTTGAATGGAATGGACAGTGTCTTGAATGGAGGATATAAGATGAACATCAACAAAAGCAAAACGAGGATAATGGAATGTAGTCAAATTAAATTGGGTGATGTTGAGGGAATTAGATTAGGAAATGAGACACTTAAAGTAGTAAAGGAGTTTTGCTATTTAGGGAGTAAAATAACTGATCATGGTCGAAGTGGAGAGGATATAAAATGTAGACTGGCAATGGCAAGGAAATCGTTTCTGAAGAAGAGAAATTTGTTAACATCGAGTATAGATTTAAGTGTCAGGAAGTCGTTTCTGAAAGTATTTGTATGGAGTGTAGCCGTGTATGGAAGTGAAACATGGACGATAACTAGTTTGGACAAGAGGAGAATAGAAGCTTTCGAAATGTGGTGCTACAGAAGAATGCTGAAGATAAGGTGGGTAGATCACGTAACTAATGAGGAGGTATTGAATAGGATTGGGGAGAAGAGAAGTTTGTGGCACAACTTGACTAGAAGAAGGGATCGGTTGGTAGGACATGTTTTGAGGCATCAAGGGATCACAAATTTAGCATTGGAGGGCAGCATGGAGGGTAAAAATCATAGAGGGAGACCAAGAGATGAATACACTAAGCAGATTCAGAAGGATGTAGGCTGCAGTAGGTACTGGGAGATGAAGAAGCTTGCACAGGATAGAGTAGCATGGAGAGCTGCATCAAACCAGTCTCAGGACTGAAGACCACAACAACAACAACAATGGTGAGGTATACACTCTATTACGATGGCAACTGTGTTGTCTGCAAAGAAGAGTAATATGCAGTTTGATGTAGGAATTTTTTCAAGATATGCTTTGAGGTAGTTAATTTGTGTTAACTGAAGCGAAAAATTTACATTTACAGCTATGAAGAGTTGCTTATATGGAAATAAACGTACAAAGCCGAGTAGGGAATTATTATGTATACTGAGACGAAGAGATTTATGTTCGTTAGGTATATGAGATGATAATTATGAGATTTATGGTGCATACTCTAATAGGATTAGGCACTGATTATGATGATTACATAGAAAAGAGTGAATAATGGTTAGGGCACAGTGACACTGTTTGTTATTATAGTCTACTTTTATGCAGTGTAGATTCGTTTCATGTTTATAAGCCTAAACAGTAAGTTTTGAAAAGATGTGGCTAGATAACAAAAGTGAACGATGGTAACATGATTCCAAACAACACAGTTATTTCTTTGTTGTGAAATTGATGATTATTTGACGCAAATTATTCAGCTTTTCACTAAATATAGTGCCATTTATTTAATCATAACAGCACAAATGTAGCAGTTGTGGAAATTTTACAGTAATTAGTGGAAGTTTTTGTCTTGATTTGAGCCCGAATAATGTTTTACAAAGATTTGGCTCATATTGATTGTTACTTTGTAGCGTGTCACATTCTTTTAGCATGTGGTATCTCACTGAGCTTTTTAAGACTTATCTTTGTGATAGTGGTTATTTTCTTGTTTATACTAATGAATGACATTTCTTTTCTGCCTTGTATATAGCTACATGCACGCCATATTTAACTTCTACTGAATTCTGTTGAATTGATCTGCCTTTCTTTTGTCTAACAGATAAATTTTACATGTTTGTGAAATGATTTCATAACAATATTGTTCATCACTATAGGTGTTTGGGAAATTTTGGAAGTGAAGTCGAAATTCATCACTCGCAAGGTGTGACATGGATACACAATATACTTAGAATGAGGAAAAGAGCAATAAAGGAAATGAGATGCAGGAATTACGCGAGATTAGAATTTTTTATTTTCAGCTTTATTCTTTTTGCTATAGCATAGGATAAAATTATTGTATATATTTTTTTCTACTGACATGTTTGACATTGCAGACTATCTGTCTTCTTGTATGTACACATGATGTAAGATAATAACATGCATTGCCTTAGCTTAAGGAATTTTCAGGTTGAATTGACCTGTTACATTTGTGTCATATATTGAGTTTCTGCATAATGCATCCACTCTTCATAAAATGTTACTATATGTGGCAGTGCCATTAGTATAATAATAATGTTAAGTGTAGTACAATAGTTAGCTCTGATAAGTAATAAAAGATGTTTAAGAAGTCATGAAAGGTGCATAAGAAAATGAAAATCTAAGAAAGGAAATCATACTACATGTACATGCACAAAGAAATGGTTACAATGATGAAGAGATAAGACAGGGCAAATGTTATATAATATATGATTAGGTAAAGGCAAAGATGACAAGTGGTTAGGTAGGTATATGGAGCTAAATCAAATGAATTTATATGAATATGTGAAATATATGACAGAAAGAAACAAGGCAGTAAAGTAAACAATCGTTCTTTTTTTTTTTTGAATTTTCATGAAATTATTTGCAAAGTGATTAAAATGCACAGACTAAAATATGACATATAACCATTTAATTTATTGTGAACCTCAGTAACTCCCTAATTCACATTATTCCTAATTACATACCTGTCTTCTCCATATCTGGGTTTATGATCACTACCATCATGTGTTTATTTCTTGTGTGTGATCACTATCCTTACGTGTTTCTTTCTACTTCACACTCCATACGTTTGTGTATTTTGTTTACGAAAATGGTTAAATATTTATCTGAATAGTGTTTTCTGTAGGTCATGCTTTACACAAATAATAATTATTTCTTATCATGCCTATTACTATACATGGTTTCTCATGATTTACTTCTCTGATGTTGCTATAATTCACTATTGTAAAATCATGATGCCATTTTTTCTTGCTTTTTTATAGACATAGTTATCTGTTGTTACCATTACACTACATGTGCAGTCCATATGGACAACTATGTAAACTCTTATTGCTCCTGTCTGAATTAAGGTAGGCCCTAACTGTATACTGTAAATGTAAGAAATAGTAACTGACTGACGATTCGCCACAAATGATTGATGACAGAACAGACGAACTGTGTCTACTAATTACATACTGAAATATTTTCTGCCAAATGTTGATATACTTCACCAATACAAGCAGCAGCAGAATTTTACTAGGAACGCTTCGATACTACAAGATGGCTTTGGAATTATCAATGGATCTACAACCTGCTTCAATACTACACTATTACGTATTTTTACTGCTTGTGCATGTATAGAGTTGTCAGATGAGAATTGCACTTAGTCTCACAGTCTCACTTCCACATAAACTCCCAGAACAGTGACATAACTGCAGTGTGCTAGAGAAACTGCGGTCGTTTGTGACCACGGCACTTTCTACCCACTTTCATTGTGCAAATTACTATTACCATGTGTGATTGTCTTCCAGAAATGTAGGTCTTGTGTGGTATAGACACTCTTTAAACTACCTCCTGTGTGTGGGAAAAAACACTATTCAGCACCAATACTAATTGCTAAAATACGAAATGTGACATATAAACTTTCAAAATAGTCCTGTGCAGAACGTTCTCAAAGACGTCATGAAACATGGTAACCTACTTTTGGTGAATTCTACTGATTATTTCATTCACATGTTCTTGAATTTTTTAAATATTTGTTACTTGCAGTTCTATAGCTATTTTTCTGTTTATATGTATGTTCCTATCCATAATGTTTAGAATTTGCCCTCGTTCCATTCTTGTGTGACATTACCTTCGAGCAAAATTCTACTCGGCAAAGGTGGAGGATATGTAAGGTGGGTATGTCATTTTGATTTATGTATGTTATAAATGGACTCTTCAGAGACATGAAGTTACGTTACTGTTAAACAATCTGTAGTCTTGTCGTGGCACAGTCTTTGCCCCTGCACACTTTGACAGATTCTTAGTTTAAGTGTGGTAACCGATGGACGTATTTAGTAGTGTTGCGATTGTATCTGTTGGGAGAAGAAAATATTACTGTAAAGGTCAGCAAGGATGAATGTAACGTATGTAGTGAAAGGAGAAAAGAGGGTAAACTTCGAATAATTATTTTAATTTTAAAGAGAATAAATATGAGGTAAGACTGCAGCACTCCGCAGCTAGTTTGACGGAATGTTTATTGTCAGCTAGTTAACTTTGTTCACTTGCTCAGAGCTGAGAGAAAGACCACTCCACTTCCCTGAGTCATGCATTAACATGTCAAGTGATTAAGCTCTTTGGATTTTAAAGAAATTCTCTGTTGACACAGTACCTTTTTAAAATCATTGTTCACTTTGTTACGGATAGTACTGTTCACACCTATGTTATGCGTGAAGATAATGCGAAGTTTTACTCTGTCTATTTGAATACGCACTTCATTCTAACATCGCTGTCTTGGAATATCATTTCATAGGCATGGTTAATCGCTCCAGTCCACTGTTTAAAGAAAGTTTATCGTTACATACTACCACATTGCACAGTATGGTATGCAACAGTTTGAATATCATATGGATATTTTACTTAAAAACAAAAATCTATATTAGCCGCCGGATTCTTGCTGTTGTACTTTCGAGAAATCTGCAACAATTTTGTCAAGATTCGCGGTAAGTGGAAATTTTTATTGGATCCAGATAATTGTTTTACTTCAGTTGAGCATTTAATGTAAAGGCAAGTTGTACTCAGATCAGCTTAAGTTCATTTCAAATTAGTTTCTGTTTAGTCAAGGCTTAACATACGAGTTGGATAACAGTTTGTGGATACATAGTTTTGGTAACACGTGTTGGTCTCATAGAGCAGGAGACAAATTTGTGCTAAGTTTGACACAGAAACACATAGCGGGGGCTTACAACTTGTCAGGTCCTTGTCACGTCCAGTTGCCGCACTATGCTGGGCACGATACGATATTAGGAGCTATCCCACGAGTTTTGTCTTGTCGTTCAGTGTATAAAGCTTTTATTTAAAAGTAAGTCATTTCGCATATCTGTATAAAATTTTAATTTATTTTCAAGCAATTAGTAATGAAGGAGGAGTACCCAAATGGCCTTGCCGCCGTGGTAACACCGGTTTCCGTCAGGTCACCGAAATTAAGTGGTGTCACCCCTGGCCAGCACTTGGATGGGTGACCGTTTGGATCTGCTAAGCGCTGTTGGGTGCGCTCAGCCCTTGTAAGGTCAGCTGAGGAGTTATCTGACTGAGAAGTAGCGGCTGCAGTCACGAAAGCTGGCAACGGCCGGGAAAGCGGTGCACTGACCACATGCGCATCCATTGAATGAGGATGACGCGGCGGTCGGTCGGAACCGTTGGACATTCGGAGGCCTGTTGGGGCGATTCTGAGTCATAATTTAGAAAGAACAGACCTTTTTATGAAAAATTTTTGTTTATTGTTTGTTAATTGGTATTCAATTAACTGGATTTTCCCAAGGTGCTCAGCACAACGCGACAACAGTATCACAAAGAAAAAAAAAACCACTTTGTATTCTGCCTTACGGCACGTCTTGTTATGGGCGTAGCCCCATCAGAGAGATCCACCGCATGGGCGTCTAGGGAAAAGATTCCGGTAGTGGTTTCCCGTCGCCTTCCACTGGTGATGATGAAATGATAATGAGGACAACACAACACCCAGTCCCTGAGCGGAGAAAATCTCCGACACAGCCAGGAAACGAACCTGGGGCCCTTGGTGTGACAGACTGCCGCGCTGACCACTCAGCTATCGGGGCGGACATTACGAAGGAAACACTTGTTAATGTTCAGCAAAGTTTTACAGAACATTAGAAAATGTTTCCTATTTAATGTTAATATTTCCATTTGTAAATAAATACAAAATGAAGTAGAAATTAATACTGAGAATCGAACCAACAACTGAAACGTCCCCTTTGAACAAATATACATGACTGTGCTTAAACTGAAACACAATATTTATTAGCGCAACGCAATCTGACTGTCAATAATCCCTACAAAAGAATGGCCCTGACTAACATTAACCTATACCTTTCACAAATCACTTACCTCACAAAAATCTTCGTTACTCGAACTACTGCAATACAGCGAGCGCCACTACTGCCAGCTAAATAAAAGATCCAAACTACGGAAGGCACTAACTACTGATAGGCATAGTTAGCAAATGAAAGATTTTAATAGAGAACAAACAATGTATTTACCTTAATAGTCATAATATATATAGCAGTTCATGACATCCAGTCTTACAAATTTCAAAAATCCGCCATCTCACTTCCCCACATCCACCACTGCTGGCGGCTCACCTCCAACTGCGCAACGCTACGCGCTGTTAACATCCAGCTGCCCAACACTACAATGGCAGAGAACAATGCAAACTAGCCACAGACTGCACACAGCACAGCCAGTGATTTTCATACAGAGCGCTACGTGGCATTGCCAATAAAAAAACCTAAACAGCCTACTTACACAACTTCACTACGCACACCGCAAACGCGGCGCTTTTAAAGCATTGTTCTCAACAGCGCTTCAGAACTGAAAAGGGCCGGCTTGGCTTGTCTCTTTATTAGTAATAATTAAAAGTATAATTGTAGAAAAGGGCACATCTATGGCATCATAAGTTCACTGTGGGCTGTCACAGGAGGACATACGCAAACCAGACACGCTTCGCGAAATTCCAACTAAAGAAAAAAAGGAACGAGGCTGATTTCGCCTAGGTCACAGTCTGGCAGGCATTACCAGAAGGTCCTGGTGCAAGACGAATCAGACGTGCTGTTTTGTCAAGAGTCGGAAACAGCGAGAGGGAGACAAGGGAGGAAACCAGTTGCAGTGTCCAGTGCGGTCGGACCTTCTGGAATGGAACGCAGTGTCCACGGAATGTTGCGCCAGGCCTCCATCGGAATTCGGTGAATCCTGCCACTGCAGCAGCCGCACCACCGGCTCATATATAAATCCCGTCCGAACCGGAATCCGGCGCCACCGGCACACAGTCGAATTGTCCGCACATATTGCGGTGCGGCTGCCGTCGCTGCGAAACGAAACTTCGACCGCAGAACTTCTGACGCGTAGGCCTACATGGTTAGTATCAGTCTGCCCTCTGCCGCGATACCTGTGTCTCTCTCTACCTGCCCAACAATTTCCCTCCGCATCACCGCGAGACAGGTGCTCTCACCACAGGTTACTGCTGACCACAAAACACAAACATATCAAAACACTGGCAGCACCAGTACTGTTTAGGGTATCAGCGAAATTTGTCCTATTATTGCGTAATGCTCGTCTGCAGCATATAAACCTTCTGTCGGGCGCAGTATTTTTCGCAACGAGATAGCGCGCGCTGTATAAAATTGATCATATCGCTTATTCACGTGATTATTTATTAAATTTCATTAAGAAAACACAGAATAAATTAAAAATATCTTTAAAGAAAGACACAGAAGACATAAGAGCACAACAACAATAGAAATATTATTGATTCAAATTTCTTTTCGCCTTTTCTCACTTTCTTCTTTATTACATTCCACTAATTAAACTCATTATAAATGGAATGAACACATAGTGTGTTGTGGGGCGATCACTCTGTTTTAGAAATAATTCAAAAGCCAAGGACGCTTAAATTTTATTTGTACGACAGTGATTTTATATCAGCTGGTCTGCCTCATGTATCGTTACATCCAAATAATTTATACATGTTAAGCTACATTCAGATCCGATGATGACACCTTTAGTGTGTTGAAACCGGTCATCCAGTAAACAGTATTTAAGCGATCTTGTCTTTTTCATTATAAATGACGAATATCCTTACAGAAAGGCAAAGATGGCATTATAGCACAATAGCAATCGTAGCATTACGTATTCGGTTGTATCGTCGTCAGTTTTGGAAAGTGGTAACATATGAGGAATTTTACCACAGTCAGAACAAAAAGGTTCAATGTGCATCAAACAGATGCTTTTGGCACATTTTGCAACAATATTTTGTGATTCTATTCTTTACTGTGCAGGCATTACACCTTTTCCTCTAGCTTGCAGGCCGTCCGCTGTGGCCGAGCGGTTCTAGGCGCTTCAGTCCGGAACCGCGCAGCTGCTACGGTCGCAGGTTCGAATCCTGCCTCGAGTATGGATGTATGGGAAGTCTTTAGGATAGTTAGGTTCAAGTAGTTCTAAGTCTGAGGGACTGATGACCTCAAATGTTGTCCCATAGTGCTCAGAGCCATTTGGACAATCTTGCTTGCAGTTGTTTTCCCTCCTTTTCTGCTTTCGTCTTCTGCTTCATCTTCACACGTTGGCCTATAATGTTGTAACCTCAGCTGAACATCCATGTGAAATCCTTCGAACCAAGTGAGGTAGAAGTAATGCATCAGATAGGAACCTTTTTCTTCTGATACAGTTCTCATCGTTGCGACAACAGATTAGTTCTGCATTGATTCCACTGATATTGATCACTGCAAAAAATATAACCATGGACAAACGGCGCCCGTTTCTTGCAACACTGTACGAAGAGTTCAACTTATGTGTAGTGTCGACTTCACCTTTGGTGCTATTATAAAATGTTGCACTCGATGGCTTTAGTTTATCTCCAGTGTCAGAATCTATTAAATTATTGTCATGCAAACTTGATGCTACGATCATGCACTTCCCCTTTCTAGGAACATAGGAAACTAGTACATCTTTTCTTGAAGCAAAAAAGTGTACTGTTGGTCGCTCTTCCTTTACAGGTAGCAAACTACAGAGGAATCTCACGCTTGTTTTTCTTCATAGTTCCAACAAAAGAAAGATTTTTCCTTCGTAACTCTGCTATCAAGCCAATATTAGTAAACCAGCTGTCATGTTTCGACCTGACTGATAAATAGGTTCACATAGTCGCATAACAACATTGGAAGATTTTTTGCTATGTGATATGATCCTTCTGGTTGCAACCCAGTACATATTTCCAGGTTATACAGGTAAAATACTTGGGAATCTACAAGAGCACATATCTTAACCCCATATTTGTTTGGTTTACTAGGTATATGTTGGCGAAAACTGCTCCTTCCACGGAATTCTTCCAGTTTCTCATCTAATGTAACATTTTCTCCGAGCGTATAGGATTTCTGGCAGTTCTGTACAAATATAGAAAATATTGTCTAATCTTCTCCTTCCTCGCGAGTTGCACGATTGTTAAATCTATGACACCGTATCATGAGTTTCAAACGTTTTATATTCATTACGAGGCGAAATTTCTCAGTGCCATCCCCATCTGTTCCCCACAGATCGACTAAGCTTTGTCTGTTACTTTTGTTTATTTCTGCTAAAACTAACAGACCGCTAAAGGCTTTCAATTCAATAATGTCTATTTGTTTTACGTCTCTCTCTTGCTGGAATGAACTTTCGACGCTCTCAGTATACTGATTTGTACCGTACACAAAACTATAGCAGACAAAAATTTCGTCATCTATTAGGCAATTCCAGCATTACAAAGGCTTTCTCGCTGCTTTTGCCACACCTATAGGTGCAGGTAACTTCTGAATAATATCGAGAGCCTTGAATCACAGGTAACTTCCGAATAATATCGAGAGCCCTGAATCACACTCACTGCGATGGTGGAACTTTATTCCGTTTTGTCTCTTTGTCCCTTCCAGTACAGCGATGGCCGTTTTCCTCGTGTACTTCCTCGTCATGTTCACTGTCTTCTTCCTGCGTTTCTGAATCTCCCGGCCGGACTTCAACTATGTCATCACCAACTGCGTCCACTTTGTCTTCAGAATCCCCTTGAAATTCATTATTATACTCTTCGAATAGAATCTTTTCGATTTCTGCAACATGATTTGGTTCGAGGAGGTTATATGTCTTACTATAGCCAGCCATCACATATATCCCACATAAATTCATAAAATTCCTGTAAAAAACGCAATCGGGTGCGGTGTATCAATTTTATACTTGATGTTCAAACAACTGTAAAGGACTACCAAACCCTTCGAAAAGAATATAAGTGCATTTTATATTCTAAGTTAGCACACTAACTTATGTTGATAAAGAAATTACCCACTGAAATGTAAAGGGAACGGGTGCGGTGCACCAAACTGAGCAATCAGCAAATATCTCGACAAGAGAGCAGTCGCGTTGTTACTGAAGCACACAGCAGTGGAAATCGTTTGGAGAAGGGAAGCTACTAGCGAGAAGGAGCCAGAGCTGCCAATTGCTGACAAATTATTTACAGAAAAATCGACACGTATCAATTTGAACAGCCGCGCCCGACGGAAGGTTAAATGTGGTTCTTTTTTTGCGCTACCCTAACTACTTCTGCATCTACGTCTATACTTCCAAGCCCACCTTATGATGTTGGCAGATGGTGCTTCTGGCACTATCATAATTTCGTCCTTTCTCTTCCATTCTATAGTGTTTCAAACTATTAGCTGAAACATCGTCGTCTTTTCCCGCATGAATGACGTCAGGTAAGCAAAATTTAGTTATTTGCATTTACAGGGATTGGATAAAAATGTGGAAACACTGCGAGAAATACATGTTTGAACATGAAAGCAGACGTTAACCAACCCTGCAGGTTGTGCTGTTGTATTTGACCACAAAACTGTGGAACGCCCTATTTGCGTTTCGAGTATCAGTAAGGATCAGAAGAGTGTTCTCCGTAGTCATGAGTGCAAATATTGGAGCTAAGTGAATTCCAGCGCGGGCAAATTGTTGGTACTCGGTTGGTACGTCATCCTGTAACAAAGGTAGCTGAAGAGTTTGGCGTTTCAAGAGGCTCTGTATCGATGATTTATACCGCATACAGGGAAAGCGGAATAATCATCCACTATGTCACAATGCGAGCAGAGGTGTGTGTAGAGTGGCCGTAACAGACGGTCACTGAGGAGTGACGAAAATTAAGAGCATTACAGCTACAAAATTGACTGCAGAACCGAATGTTGCACCTGTGAACCGTATCAGCACCAAACAAAGGGAGCTCCATAACCATGAAATTGTAGGGTCAGCTGGAACTCCAAAACCATTCATCAGTGATGAAGATGCCAATAACAAGAAAACGAGGTACTGAGACCTTTAAGCCCGGACTACGGAGCACTTGAAAAATGTCATTTGGGTCTATTGCGTCCTGTTTCACACTGCTTCCAATTTTTGTCCGAGTTGTAAGGTGGTGTGGTCTCCTGACTTTCATTTCTTACATATTCCATCCTCACAATCGTATTCTGCACATCAAGACGCTTCAGTCGAGCCCAAACTCGATAAGGTAGAGTCAATTTTGTATGAATACATGTAAGCGATATGCAAATCTAATAAGTAAATCACAAATGCACACCGAGGTTGAAAAAGTCGAGGTTGGCGTACACAACATGACAGCCACAGGAATTTTCGTTCTAAGGAGGAAACTAGCCCACTGGGAAGACCGTCCCTTCAGAGGCTTGGGTCAACAACATACCTACTTCGGCCGAAGCGACCGCCCGGAGAGAAGACAGCTTCTGCCAGAGCGAAGGGATAACAACTCCCATCTTTGACTTAAAAGCAAATTCCGCTACATTGTGTGGGAGCGCCCAGAAGACGCATTTTCTCATGGACCGACTGCATAGTTATGGAGTTCTCACAGGAGGGCAGCATATGCGTAACGGAGATGCTACAGATTTCCACAGTAGTCGACTTAAACGAAACTTCATTCTCCCATTTAAAAGAGCAACGCTGAATGGCGGAATATTTCTGATGCAAAGAGTCAGAGGAATGAGGGAAGACAGCGAATGATATACCCTTGCAACTTTTCCAGAAAAAGGAGCCGTTCCGTTGTCGCTCTTGGAGCGGGAACATGTAACGAGACCGAGTGCGCTTGTACGTGTACGCAGAGAGCGAGGAACAAAGTTTCTCCTCAGTACTTCACTGGGAGAGCACCTCTGTCGTTAGCGAATCGGAGTGACACTCTATATTGAGTCGCTCGTGATTAAGCGTTGTTCACGGTGTTGGCCGCCACACTTATTGTGCGGTGTGAACACGGACAGAGTACTAGTTAAACGCCTGTGAGCGAGCATTGAGTGGCATTGCGGTTGACTGGTTATCTGACCGGTGTACCACTCCAATAGTTAGACAAGGGGCGGTTAGGAGTCCTTGACTTCATCGAGGCGCAGGGGGTGAGTTTGATTGGCGAAGGTCAATCTAAATAGAAAGAGAGAGTTGTGTTATTTGTCAGCAGCGAGCGACGCAGGCAGCAGTCGTCGCAGCTCACGGTACTGTGTCCTACAGTGTATGGGAGCCCCATGAGTCCTCCAAAACAGTACACTCTATTACATTTCTCACGTGACAGCCTTGACCGTACCTAGAAAAGTTATTCAAGTTGTGTAGGCGCAGGTCTCAGCCATTCTGTCGAGTAAATAACATTCTTAAAGAAAAGGGAGAAAAGAACCTTTCCATACTTTGTAAAATAATAGTATTCCTATCCATAAGAGGTAATTTACTGTTCCAAAAGGAACACGGAAATTTATTATTTTTCTTATAAGAAAAAGCTTCACTTGATTTCTCTGAATTTTTTGCAATAAATAATATTTTTCGTTTGTTTAATGTTTTTCTTACAGTAACTGGCAGTACTCCAGTAACCAAGTATTCCACTAGTTACGTGAGAATATAGAATATTTTTGCCTCTTTTCCTTACAGTGGACGATCCCAGAAGATATTTGTTGCTGAATGTTTTTCAAGCAGTTCTTGTTGGTACATTAGAAGCGTCTGTCTGATTTCTGTAGTAGTGTGAGGTGGACATTGTTTCATGCAGGAGCCAAAGGGTTGGATCAATCCATTGCAGAACTTGACAAAATAAAACCCACACACTCACTGAGAGTTTACGATTGAAGAATGAGATATGGTGTGGTGCAGCGATGATTTGGGCAGCGATATCACGGTATTTCATGGCTCTCATGGTTATTCTGCGAGGGAGCATTAGTGCAAAGCGTCACGTGACCATTCTGTTTGATCAAGTACATTTCATGGCACAGTATTTGTTCCCAAATGGTGATGCTATCTTTAAGACGACTGGATCCCCATCCACACAGCTCGCATCGTCCAGGACTGCTCTTGTGAGAAGGAAGATGAATTTTTCGCATCTCTCCTGACCGCTACATTCACCAGATGTCAATATTATGGAGCCTTAGAGGTGTACTCTGGAGAAAAGGGTCCATGATCACTATGCATCTCCATCACCCTGCAACTATTTTGCAGGGCGAATGGTATTATATTCCCTAGAAAACCATAAATGATCTGTATTTATCCACTACTAGAGGACTAGAATCAGTTTTGGATGCCAACAGCTTTCCCACAGCTTACACTGAGGTGACTGAAGGCATGGCATACGTACTAACTGAGTGTCGGGTCTCCGTTTGCACAGCGTTGTGCAGTAATTCGATGTGTCATGGACTGAAATATTGAGCCATGCTGTCTCTATAGTCGTCCATAATTGCGAAAATGTTGCCGGTGCAGGACTTGGTGATCGAACTGACCTATCGATTATGTCCCATAAATGTTCGATGGGATTTGTGGTGTCACCGCCAGACACAACACTTGCTAGGTGGTAGCCTTTAAATCGGCCGCGGTCCGTTGGTATATGTCAGACCCGCGTGTCGCCGCTGTCAGTGATTGCAGACCGAGCGCCGCCACACGGCAGGTTATAAAGGCACATTTGCATGCCGTGCGTGAGTTTCCTCGGAAACGCGAAATCTTAATTAAATAATTAATCTCTGACAAATAAATAAAGCCTATGGCACAGAACTGCAGCGCTGTGTCGCTGATAAAACAAAAACACAATTACGATACTCTTATGTTTGATTAAGGAGAGGGAGGTCTTGGACAAGTGGTGCTGGAAGCACGTATATTTTATTGACTGGCACACCGCCATATTTAATGTTATATAAGATCACTGCGAGTTGCAATCTTACTAGGCACTCGAATCTGTAAAGAATTTATATTTATGAAAGTAAGTAGAATTATTTAACTGTAGGCTTATTCGTTGAATATATCTGATTTAACTAACTGTGTAAACTTTTTATGTTTAGTAGACAGTCACCTCTGTACGACGTATTGACATGGCTGACAAATTATTCTAATATTGAGATTTAGATTTGAGTCCGCACCTACCGCAGCAGTCTTTGGAAACGATTTAAATACGAAGTCCGATTATTTGAGTCTTATTTCACGGTCAACTACGAATAACATTACATTTACGAAAAAGCCATTGTCAAGCGTCTGATACCGAATAATTAAACGTCCAAGTTCCAGATACGCAAATATTAATTACAACCAATCACTATCATACAATAATACATAATTAATATTTTATTTTATTTTATTTTATTTATTTTATAAGGTCTAGAGAGACTTCCTAGCACTCGCCACAGTTGTACAGCCGACTTTGCTAGCGATGGTTCACTGACAAATTACGCTCTCATTTGCCGAGACGATAGTTAGCATAGCCTTCAGCTACGCCATTTGCTACGACCTAGCAAGGCGCCATTAGCATTTGCTATTTATCTTGTGATGCATGTACCGTCAGACCGAAGTTCACCAATTATAGATTAAAGTTAAGTATTCCAACAGCTACGTACTTTATTTGCTAGACTCAAATCCTTTAACTGTTCCAAACCTCACGCCAGCCTGCGTGAGCTTAAACGCGTGCCTTTCGGCTTCCTCCAAACCCCGTGAATTGGCTCCTGCCAATTCACAACAGGATTCATCTCGCCGGCTGCTTTGGCCGTGCGGTTCTGGGCGCTACAGTCTGGAACCGAGCGAACGCTACGGTCGCAGGTTCGAATCCTGCCTCGGACATGAATGTGTGTGATGTCCTTAGGTTAGTTAGGTTTAATTAGTTCTAAGTTCTAGGTGACTGATGACCTCAGACGTTAAGTCGCGTAGTGCTCAGAGCCATTTAAACCATTTTTTGGATTCATGTTGGGTGATCGATCTGGCTCGACAAATCATTCGCTCGAATTGTCCAGAATGTTATGGAAATATAAAGCGCAGGAGAGCCAGCAACTGGTCTCTGAGCAGCCTAAAAAACCATTTACAGGCAATTATCGGTTGTCTTGGACCGAAGGAACTACTCCATTCCATATAAACACAGCTTACATCACTATAGGGCTGCTTCCTGGTTGCACAGTGACCTGTTCACAACATGGCTTCGTGAAGTCTGTGCCACACTCGAACCCAACCATCACCTCTTACCACATAAAATCGGGACTCATCTGACCGCGCCACTGTTTCCCAGTCGTCAGGCCAGTGTAGGAGCCCGCCTGCTGTGGTGCGCACATGTGTTGGGCGAGAGGGTCGTCGCCGAGCTGCCGTACTGACGTGTCCGCCAGCAGCGACACAGGATTTGGTATCGAGTTGATATTTTTTATAATTTGCAGCGCGCTTATTAATTTAAAGAAAAGAGTTTGTGTATGTGCGTAGCAGCAGACGGTAATTTTGATAATGATAGGAGTTGAATTCTTAAGGTAAACCATGGTTAGATTAAGTGTTGATTTTTGTCATTGATTTCTTTTGTAATTGTCAGGGAATTGTTTCACTATGTATTTAATTGAGAAGTATTTCAGTCTGTCTCAAGAGTTTGATTAATTTGCAATATTGCTTTAATGCCACTGGAGGCAGATTTACATACGAAGCGATTGTTCAAAGAGCTTCTAGCGTTTTGAATTGAATGAGAAGGAATCGCTTTCAGAATATAGTTTTGGGAAAAAAAAGAATTATGTGTTTGGGTTATCATTTATCGAGTTCAGATTTGACCAAACCCTTTCTCTTGAATTATATGTAGTTGTAGTAAGCAGCTGGGGTCATGAAGATGGCATAATATATCGCCGAAAGTGGAAGACCAATAAAATAAGAGTTTGGAAAGTTAGACGGCTGAAAGATGTTTGATTTGACATTCTGAACACTGGTAAAATCCGTCGGATAATCGGGAATTTGTATGGGGCAGCGAGTTTGTCGAAAATCACTGTTGTGGAATGGTGAACGACAATGGGTGCTGCTGCTTCACGATAACGCTCGCCTCCACATCGCAAGTGTCGGAATGCAGAAGTGATGCCAACTCTAATAGGACACACTCGAGCACCCGCCCTATAGTTCTCTTCCAGTGCCATTACGACGCCCTAAGAAAGCCCTTGAATGGTCAAAGTTTCCTGTCGGACGAGTATGAGCAGCAGGCAGTTTACGGACTTCTTCAAGGCAGCAGGACACGTTGTTTTACCACGGAGATCTTCGACCTGGCGTGTCGGCGCGATGATTGCCTCAATGCTCACGGCGATTCCACCTGATTGGCATACCGATTCTAGACTGTACTGCCGTCGAATGGAAACTTTTTGATCGCCCTTTATACGTTACGAGGGTTGCCCAGAAAGTAATCCACCGCATTTCTTCTCTTCAACAATTATTTATTGAACACAATGAGAATTACACACATGAACTAATGGTGTTTTATCTACACACACTATTTTTCTACGTAATCTCCAGCCCGTTCCATTGTCTTCCTCCAGCGTGGAACGAGAGCATGTATACCCTGTCGGTAGCCATCCTTGTCTTGGAGGCGGAGCCAGTGCTTCACTGAGTGAATCACCTCCTCATCGTCCTCAAAATGTCTTCCACGAATGGCAGCCCGTAACAAGTGGAAGTCCGAGGGGGCTAGGTAAGGGCTGTGGGTCGATGGGGTAACACTGTCCAACCCTGTATCGCGACGTGTTCAACAGTCCTCCGACTTGTGTGCGGCCGAGCGTTATCGTGTTGCCGCAAAACATCTCGTGGTTTGTTATGGCACCAAAGTCGCCGGAAGCGCGTCTTTAGTTTTGTTAATGTGATGACATATGCTTCCAAATTAATAGTACAGCTTCTTGGCCTCACATTAATGAAATCACATCAATGAGATTCATATGTTCACAGTCCCAGAACACTATGATCATGACCTCACCAGCGGAAGAAGTTGCTTTGTATTTTTTCTTCTGTGGGGAGTGGGAATGGCGGCATTCCATCGACTGTCGTTTTGTTTCGGGCACAAAATGGTTAACCCAAGTTTTATCACCTGTCACAGTTCGGAACAAGAAGGCCTTCTCCTCAGCTTGAAAACGTTGCAACAATTCTAGAAAAACGTTTCTTCTGTGCGATTTGTGATCCACCGTTAAATGCCGCGCGACTCATATTGCGCACACGTTTAAATATCCAAGAGTGCGGATAATTGCACCCACACTTCCTTTGCTGATTGACAGATGCAGCACTAACTGCCGAGTCGTAACGCGTCCGTCCTCGCTAGTGACGTCATCAGCTCGCTGCAACATGTCACGTGTGACAGCCGTGGATGGTCTCCCCGACCGCTGCAAATCGTGGTGCTCCACCGAACCGCCTTCTGAAGACCTCACCCTCCGTGACCAGCGGCTAACTCTACTTCTGTCGACACCATATGCTCCATAGACCTTGCACAAGCCTTTGTGAATACTTTTCGCAGTTTCTTTATCTGCAGTGAGAAATTCAATGACGGTACCTTGCTTGTAACGTACATCACCTACAGACGCCATTTAGAAACTGTCCCTCAGCTTCGCTATCTGTCGGAAGTGACGGTAACTTGGCGTGCTCATTCAGGAGACTTTAAATGATACATAATTAACGTTTCTCATTCGTAGCATTGTTTTCGGATGAGAAAAAAAAATGACGTGCATTACTTTCTGGACAACCTTTGTAATATCCACGGGATTAATATTACGCAAAATAATTTCGGAAATATTATCGTTGGAAAAGACAGTAATTTTCGTCACCGATTCCGACGTGATTTTCTTGAGCTGATGCAATCTTTTTGAAGTCACATGTGTTAAGGTTATAAAGATATCATAGATCTCTTCTGAATGGTAACAAATCTGAGTTAATATAAAAGTTAATCAAAATAGAAAAGGTCAGACCATAAAACATATCAAGCGTGAGAGGAAAACAGACAGAATGAGATAGTTATGATGTTTGTGGTGTTTCTCCCTATGACATGGTTATGCATTTAAGTGATAGATTTTCCCTTTAGAACTGAAGGAAATGTAGCTCGTATATGAACACTGCAGTCCACGAATGGCGTGTGGGGAGAACGACACTCGGTTAAGCTCTGATTCGTCGTCAGCACTAGGCGAGGCGTGTATGGGAGGAGGTAGTGCGTTACTGGTTGTCCCTTCGTCAAGTATACGCTCCCTGTGGTGCACAGTGCCCCTGGAGTTCGCTGAACATTATCTTAACGCTATAGTACAGAGGGAATGGTCCGTGTGGAATCCCACCGTTTATCGTTCAATGTTCTCTATCTCTCCTATCAGTCACACTTGCTAATGGTCTCAGACTGTTGGACAGTACCTAATCATCGGTCGAATCAGCCTTTCGTAAGACACTTATTTCGGAGATGACTTACATTTTCTTAAGATTCTCCCAACGAATCTCATACTGGCATCTTAATTTCTGCTTTTAGTTTTGTTGAAGTTTTACTATACATCGATCCGGATGGTTACTCCTACTTTTTGCTGTAATTTGTTGCCAACAATGTAATCAAAGAGTACTGCACCTCTTCTAGTATTTCTATTCGATACATTACATTTTTTTAAATTAAGAGACAACGGCTAACCCCTGCACCTATTCCCGATCCTCTATAAGCCTACAGTGTCCTGACATCGTAGTCTTCCTGTAGGCTACATCATCGTTCGTGAGAGGTCCTGCGGGCCGTCCAACGCTACTTTCTACATCATTAATACAAAATACAAATACATTATTTTTCTCTCCCAGTTTCGGCAGAAAAACTGTGGAATGTATTGTGGTACGTAGTCGAATATTCCCGCTTCATCCCCTAAGGTTTCATGAAGTTACGATAGGTGGCGGCGATATACATACCCTTCAAGACGGAGTCTGCAATGGAGGTGCGTTCCAAGCAGAGAACTGTCATTGAGTATCTTTTGGCGGAAAACCAGAACATCACTGATATTCACAGGCGCTTGCAGAATGTCTACAGAGACCTGGCAGTGAACAAAAGCACGAAGAGTCGTTGGGCGAGGCGTCTGGCATCATCGCAACAAGGTGGCGCAAACCCGTCCGATCTTCCACGTGCCGCGCGGCCACACACAGCTGTGCTCCAACCAGTGTCGAAACGTGTGGACACTCTCACTGGAAGCGCCAGACGGATCACACTCAAACACCTCGCTGCTCAACTGGACGTCTCTGTTGGTAGTGCTGACACACTCGTCCACCAGTTGGGGTACTCATAGATGAGTGCCTGTTCGGTTCCTCGCTCACTAAAAGAAGACCGAAGAGACCAACAACGGGTGTCCCGTGCGGAGTTACTGCGCGCTACGAGGCTGATCGTGAGACTTTTTTGTCGAATATCATCACCGGCGATGAAACAACGGTTTATCACTGCGAAGTAGAAACAAGGTGGCAGGCTGTGGAGAGGCCCCACGCCACATCTCCTCCAAAGCACAGTCATGCAGCTGCAGCCAGCCGAGACACAAGGAGCAGCAGCAGACAAGTAACCGTTTTGTGACATTTTACGAGTTCCTAGGCAGGAGCGAATTATATAGCTCCATCTGTGTGCTTTGGTAGTTTAGTTTCTTGAATTTCTGCGTGTTAATTTAATATTCAATAGACGTAGTTCTCACTTTTTCGTTTGTGTCAGAAAGTATACTGATTTGGTGACATATTACAGATTCCTAATCAGGACCGAATTATTTAGCCTCTCCTGAGTGATTTGATAGTTTAGTTTTTGAATCTCTGCATTTTAATTTGCATTTTAGTCAGTGTCTACACTAGGGCTCCATAGCGCATATCGACAGTCCTTTTTGGTCTGTGTAGGGTTAGGGACTGTTATTGCTGTGTGCGGGTGCGAGACAACTTGGTGGTACTTCGGATTCAGCTCCAGGTTGTGTTGGCTTTGTTTGCACAGCTTGAGGCTCTAGTGGATGGGTATCGCAGTTGCTGGCCGACATTGGGATCCAAATACGACCATTCAGAATCACGAGTCCACCGGTCAGTCAGCACCGGTGGGCAGCCCTGTTACTGCTCACAGTGAGGTTGACCTGTCACCTGTGGTCGGGAGGGGGTTCGCTGTGGGGCGTGGCAGGCAGCGAAGGACTTCCCAGTGGGCCGAACGTAAAGCCTCCCTGGTTAGTCTGACAAACAGGTTCCAGGTGATGTCTGTGCCCAACTCTGTTCTGTTGTGCATTCAGATTCTAGTTTGCCACGAATTTCCACATGTCATTGGGCACTTGGGATTTTGTCACATACAATGAGGAGACGAAACATAGGGAGCACTGCCCACTGTTAATGAGCACCGCCTTATGGAGTTCTGAATACGTGAAGCAGTAAGAAAAGAAGTAAACGGGACGGAAAGGAACAGGGAATCATTCTAACGAGGATATGTATGACAAATGGAGAAGTCCGCTGAAATACACGACATTGACGAAAGGAAAACTGTTATTGCCAGACACCTGCGAAAGAGAATCTCTGAACTGTCTAAGTCGGTCGGCTGTTCACGTGCTACTGTCGTGGGCAGCACCTGAAAATGACTGAAGGAGGCGAAACCATGAGTGAGCCACAAGGTGTTGGATGCCCATGCCTTATAGCAGAACGGCTATTCTGTAAAGAAGCACAGAAGGTAACGATGGTGCATCTGACGTCAGGATACAATGCTAGTGCAGGCAAAGGTGTTTTGGAGGCACATCGTACAGAGCAAATTGTCGAACATGAGGTTCCACAGGAGACGCATCGCTAATAGCAATAGCTATTGCAGTGGGCATGCGATCATCGAGACTGGTCTATGGATCAACGGAAACGTGTCGGCTGGCTACATGTATCAAGTAATTCTTGAGATTTTCCCAGTGACATGTTGAATAATCGGGTCTTTTGCCGGTTGTTCGCGGCGTTCTCGCACGAATTTCGACGGCGTGACTTACTGTCTGCATCAGGCGCCCCCCGAGACTGTTCCATAGGTGGATCATGTCCAGTAATTGTGTCTCAATGGTGTAAGGCACTACGAAAGTAACATCGAGGAGAAAGTAACATGAGGAGAATAGAAATGGGAGCGGATAGCGAGAAAACAGCCCTGTGTCAGAGAACCCGACGCTACAGACCGGACGTGACACGTCACCAGATAGGCGCGACAGGAGTGGATGTACTACCAAAAACCTGACCTTTCCCCTGGAGGAGACGGGACACGTGGAGCGCCCAATGAGAAGTACATCACTGGAGGCCTGCCCCAACAGAAGCGGACTTCATGTACAACGCCCAAGAAAACCAGAGGATGGTTGAGACTGCAGCAGCCGGCGGATAGAACCCCTGGCACGGAGTGGAAGTGAAACAGAGGACGACGGGCACGTCACCAGAGGACGGCCAAGCCGGCTACGGACGGCGGTCAAAGGACCAGCCGCAAGAAAAGACAACTGGAACCGCCCCTGGTGGGTGCTTAGCGCTTGACGCTGAATGGTGGACTTAGTACGGCAGATGTGGTGCTTAGACACTTGTGTGTTGATCCTACTGTTGCTCTGGGGGCTGTGGTTGATGGGCTCGCTTACTCAGTTTTCCACGTTTTCCTGAAAAATGCAAAACTGGTAGGTGCCAGTAGTGTAGAAAATTAGTATAATGCACTGAGGATCTTGGCCCAAACTCGAACCTCCGATTGTTCCCTTGGACGGTTTCATGGGCAGTTGCTCTGGGATGGGCTTCCATACGGACTTTTCTTCGCGGACTGCTTCTTCCGTGTTATGGCTAACCCTGTCTGCGGTGATGGTGATTTCCCACTGGTTGAGAGTGAAAACAGGCTGTTTACAGAGCTTATGGATTAGCTCCAGCGGAAGGGCTTTGTGTAGCAACTCCAACTGTGGTGAGATGCAGGAGTATGGTTCGTGGGGAAGGGAAGGATATCATGGTAAAACGATTAGGGGCTGAACTTTTTGTAGTAGGTAACCCCATCGATGAACCTGTCCAACATTGGTAGTTCAAACCCCCTCTTTGGGAGAGTGAAGTGTTGACCTGGAGGTCTTGCCATTCGAACCTGGGGAGCGACAGTGAGCGGACGGCCTTGCGACGGATCTTTGCTGCTGCTGATTCCTAGGAGTGGTCGGCACTGTAACTGGTCGTCTGCTGCCACAGTCCATTACCGCCAAATGTCCAAGCGGATACGTTCGTCGTATGTCCCACATCGATTTCTATGGTCATTTCACACAGTTTTACTCGTGTGTTGACACTGACAACATCAAGCAAACGCCGCTGCCCTCGATCGTCAAGTGAAAGCTGCCAGGTGAGAGGTAATGCTTGAAATTTGATCCTGGTACACTGTTGACACTGTGGCTCTCGGAAAATTGAATTCCCTAGCGATTTCCGAATGGAATGTCCTATGCGTCTAACTCCAAGTACCACTCCGCGCTCAAAATCTGTTAATTCCCGTCGTGAGGTTGTAAGAGGTGCGAGCAGATGTAATTTCAATGTATTGCTCATGCGCTGCCTGCGATATGCAAGGTATAAGAGAATCGCTGACCAGAGAGCAGTGTTGATTGCAATACGAACTGTGTAGCTGTAGCAGTAAGTTGTGGCTAGTCTGCAGTCTGCTCTGGTGTATCGTGTTGGCTGGCCCGGTCGCGGTGCAGCGATGCCGGAGCCTGAGTATTATTGTATAAGGTAAAAAGCAGCCTGGCGCATACGTAGTAATGTTATCTCAAGTCCCATGTAAATGTTTTAAAAATGTCCTAATAATAATCTTTCTCATATAAAGTAATTTTTAACAACCATTCATTTCAATTACTAATTTCTCCAATCCATGATCATCCCGATTGTTGCAAAAGAAAAATCAGTTGTTTTCTTTCATAAATGACAAATCTATCGGCCAGCATTGCACAGGGCTGTGCCAGAAAAATTTATTGTAAGAGCAGATATATATGCGTTATCCGGCGACTTCATTGATGTAAGAATTTTTCTCTTTTTATTCAGAATGATCTTTCAGGGCCAAGACGCAGCACTGCTGACGTCCAAAATTTACCAGGTTAAATTCACAGTCAATTATTGAAAAATTATAAGTGAGCGACAATTTAATTGAGAGGTTAATTACATTGTATTATTACCATGTTACTGAATATTTTTTTTTTTTTGTTGCGACGTTACACTGAATGTGAACGACATAATTACAATTTTTACTGTCGAGAGGTTTAGGAATTTTTCTGTTTTGAGGTTACACTAAAATGGGAACGAATTTTGTGGGGAGGTTAAATGTGAAAGAATTTTGTGGGGAGCTAACAAGATCACAGTGACGTCAGAAACTTTATTACATTAATCACCTGAGTACAAGTGACAACTTCACCAAAGCACTACCCTTTCATACTTCGCGTGCACTGTACTACAGCCATTTGCACATGTGCATATCCCTATCTACACCTACATCTACATGATTACTCTGCAATTCACATTTAAGCGCTTGGCAGAGGGTTCATCGAACCACAATCATACTATCTCCCTACCATTCCACTCCCGAACAGCACGCGGGAAAAACCTTTCTGTTCGAGCTCTGATTTCTCTTATTTACCTATGTAGGTTGGGCTCAACAAAATATTTTCGCATTCGGAAGAGAAAGTTGGTGACTGAAATTTCGTAAATAGATCTCGCCGCGACGAAAAACGTCTTTGCTTTAATGACTTCCATCCCAACTCGCGTATCATATCTGTCACACTCTCTCCCTTATTACGTGGTAATACAAAACGAGCCGCCCTTTTTTGCACCCTTTCGATGTCCTCCCTCAATCCCACCTGGTAAGGATCACACACCGCGCAGCAACATTCTAACAGAGGACGAACGAGTGTAGTGTAAGCTGTCCCTTTAGTGGACTTGTTGCATCTTCTAAGTGTCCTGACAATGAAACGCAACCTTTGGCTCGGCTTGCTCTCAATATTATCTATGTGGTCTTTCCAACTGAAGTTCGTAATTTTAACACCCAGTACTTAGTTGAATTGACAGCCGTGAGAATTGTACTATTTATCGAGTAATCCAATTCCAACGGATTTCTTTTGGTACTCATGTGGATCATCTCACACTTTTCGTTATTTAGCGTCAACTGCCACCTGCCACACCATACAGCAATCTTTTTTAAATCGCTTTGCAACTGATACTGGTCTTCGGAAGACCTTACTAGACGGTAAATTACAGCATCATCTGCGAACAACTTAAGAGAACTGCTCAGATTGTCACCCAGGTGATTTATATAGATCATAATACTGTCACCTCAGTGTAAGGAAGAACCCACATGGAAACATTTAGATATTTGTTTTTCCCACATGGAGTTCGGCAGTGGAGTGGTTGAGAAATACTCTGAAGGTTGTAAGCATATTGTCATATCGTTGGCTTGGATGCGGAGTATCTTTGCGGGCGGCCGCGTCTGCAGAGTCGAGCACGGGACACGGAACTGTTATGTTGTGTAGTGTGTAGCTCAGAATGTGAGAGGCATTGTTAGTATGGAAGTTGAAGTGTTGCTACAAGTGCTATTACAGTAAAGTGATAAAATAAGTAAATGGTTCAGAGGAAAGTGCGTCAAGAAGTAATTTAAAAATGAGCAGTGCTGCTGATATCCTCTCGTTGCGTGTCGCACAGCATCAATCATCCGCGCCGTCTTCTGTTTCCGAGAATGAACTGATGTGAATCAGCAAAAATTAGTTACCATAAAAGAGTGCAAACAAGTGCCAGTTTCTTGTAGCGAGCGTGAGAACGTGCGTTCGATAATCGCGTTTCCGCATCATCAACAATCAGCCGCGCCGCGACGGTTACGCGCACGCTCGTACAACTGAGAACTGTGAACTGCAAATTTAACTTCGTGAACAGTGCTAAAATATATTACTAGTGTCAAGGATGACTGGTACCAAGAAATATGTGTATGCGTGGCGAGCGTAACAACTTTCGTTCGATTATTCGGCTTTCGCATCATCAACAATTACCCGCGTAGTGTCGGTTACGCGTACGCTCGTCCGAATGATATTGTGGACTGTTAATCATCCATTAATTGGGATAACACTTCTGAACTAGAATGTAAACAGTGCAACCTGCGAGTTTCTTTTATCGTCTCAGAATATAGCTGATCATACTAGATGTCGAACAGTGTTGTGTTTTGACGTTGAGTGGCTCCCCTGAACCCGCTTGCATAAATCGATAGATAATTTCAGGCAAGCCAGCAGCAGTGTGGAGTAGAACAGTACGACCGCCGTGGGATTATCAGGTACGTGGTGTGGACAGGGCGCACGGTCAAGAAACGGTCGGAAGCCACAACCAGTTTAAGGTACCCCGGCATCTGCACATCTGTACTCCTGGACGTGTTACAATGTGGTGCGATGATCCCGCGTGGACTGCGTTGTAGTCGTGCATATGCAGCCGTACGTCTACTCTATTCGGATAAAAATCTCCTCTTGGCTACACTTTATTCGATCAGATACAGAGTCAGCTGTGACTGGTATAAACACAACTAAACAGTGTGTTCCACACCCGTCAGGACTGTGCCTACGAAAAATAAGTCTTAAATTATGTCTACAAAGTTACCGTCTTTATTCAAAATTGCATCCATCTGAATCAAACCACTTCTAAAATCGTTTTAAAAGTGTTTTCAAACAATCACATAGCCTTCTTTGGAGTTGCATTTGGCGCTGCAGTATAATTTCTTTGAATCACCTTCACTACGTCATAGTTTCAATTTCGGAACCAACCAAAGGATGGATGGGACCAAATCCAGCGAACGCAGTGGGTGATCCAGCGCTATGATTCATTATCTGGCCAAAAACTCGCGCACAGTCTTCGCTTTGTGAGCTGGGATGTCGTCATGGACGAGCGACCAGGAACCTGCCTCTCGGTATTCGGGTCGAATCCGACAAATTCTCGCCCACAAACGTCAGAGGACTCAAAAAACTCCACTGCCATTTTCCAACAAATGTCACAGAATTACTGGTACGAGTAGATTCGCAACCAAGAAGCCTGTTGAGACTTTGACTTTTTACACACTTGTTTTTGAAACTTCAATGATCCTAACGCCTCAATTTGCAACCAGATACCACCGCAGTTTGGAATTTCACAAAAAGGGTCCTAACGGAACTGGAACACAGTGTGTATATGCTAAGTTACAGCGTTTCACTCATGCCTAGGTGGATCATTTCATATGTGTGTACATAATCATGTTTCAGCGAACAGCTGTTGTGGAGGCAAGTTAACAGTCGGAAGGCTCGATACAGCTGCGGAGCCTCACGCTGGAACCGCGCTAGGGGGTACTTAGTGCGCAGTACGCAAATCCTGGAAGCCTCGCGTTTCGGTTGTGGACCATCTGTCGGATACTTGTAACGTTCTTTAATAAAGAAAGCCTTACGATCAAGTTGAATGAGTGTCCGAACTGTGAAACGGATACAAAACTCGAATTATCGAGTAGCGTGTTGTAACTGAAAGTGATGTACTTACTCTGTGTAATTTTTGGCAAAACTTAATGCGAACCAATTGGGCAGTATAGCTCCGAATACTAATAGAGAATTACAGTCACTGCAAAATACATCCAGCCCGTTAGGCACTTAATCTTCTATCCCCGTTCAAAACTGATGGCTCTGGTCCCACATAACAAATAAGTTAAATCGTCTTACCTCTAATACAGCAACCGTGGAACGCGAGATATTCTGGTCTCTCATGAAAAAATGAAGTATGCTAGCTACAGGCTCAGCAGTGTGCAATTCTGGGCATAATATTTTGAAATGCTCATGAAGTTCTTTTGGCTGATAAATGAAAACATTTAAGATAAATGAAACATATTTGAAAAACATGTGACCTGGACAGGGATGTGGTGCTGAAAGTGGTGAATTACTGACAATGAGTTTTTTTCTTAGCAAAATTATATTCCAAATTAAGTATGGCTTTTCAGAAACATTTGACAATTGAAGTTACATTGATCAAAAAAATCATATTTACTAATTGATCCAGAAACAATGAGATTTTTACAGCAAGTGTTTTCTGACCTCACTTATCCAGCATAAATGCAAATCATCAAATTATATTTAGTTCTGGTAACAAATCTTAGAAAGATTACAAAAGTGAAATATCTAACTAGGCTTTTTATCAAATCAGTATAGGTACATTTTGAGATTGCTCAACAATTAGAAATTAGCAGCAAACTCATCTATACTAACGCGCTGGCAAAACGAAAATCATATAATTATTTAACACCTTTACCTTGCTCGTGATAAAGACTCCTGCTTACATGTTCTCGTAATTCCTACATTAATCTAACACTTCAGCTTCACAGAGCACACCACAAAAACTGCCTACTCCATCCTTTTTCACTCTCCTACAACTGTGCGCCAAGCGCTCACTTGCTCCAACAATACAATCTCAGACCAGAAGCAGTATCTTTGTCTCTGCGCTCGTGCATAGTGAGCCATCCGCTTTATAAAGCTTACCAGAGACATACATCGTTTATAATACACTAGTTTCATGTTAGTTTACATTAATATTATTATCACATTCGGATGCCACATACAAGCGTGCCCCAGTAGGCTCCTTTTATACTTTTATGGAAAGTTTCAACACCAATACTGGCAACGGAAATATCATTATACTATTTGACTTTTCAAACCCCGAAGGCTTTTACCGTAACTACATCATACCATTAAATAAAAACTGTTTCGGTTGACACAAATATTACGTGGCCGCCTGCCTCCTACCATTTGCTTAAAACCTCGTCCCAATATCTCCAGCCATTCACAAAATGAAAGGGCTGTTGCACCTTGCAGTACTCTCCCGTATATTTTCCAGGTGTCTCAGAGGTGAAAAAAAAAAGATTGAAAATTTAGTACCCTGCCAGCTTTTTCCTGACTGAAGTTCCGGTATTTATCTCAATTACACGGACTTCCGTGTTTTACTTTCGGGAGCCTCCGGTGAGGACTTCAGACGGGCGGAAGGTTCTTTCCGCAGGAGTTTTTCCTGATCAGTTCGCTCGCCGGAAGCTAACTTTTCTTTGCGTGTCTAATGGTGATATCGAGTCGGCGAAATTGAACTTGTTAGGCTCTCCGTGGGGGTGGGGGTTGCTGGTTTGAAATTAGGTGAGTACCTCGCTCTCACCCTCACCCCTACTCCCCCACCCCACAGACTACCACCGCACAGCCGTGACGTCTAAAACTGGCGGAATTTCAGTGCCGACTGCTCGCTTGCCCGCTGTCGGCAGCCGTTTGATCACCGACCCCTCCCTACACCCTGGGACAAGTTTCTGTCGGGCATCGTACCTGCTTCAGCGTGCCGCCTCTCTAATTGGCAAACTCTGCAATACTCCTCCTCCGATCTGTAGAAGCGCTTCATTTGCCTTCTTTTTATTTGCGTTCCTGATTTGTTTACGTTCTTGGAACGAAATGCCTACTTACAGATTTCTCACAGTAAATCATTTACCTCTTTCCAAGTCAGCGAGAGACTTGGGGGGGGGGGGGGGCGAAAAAGAGAGAGAGAGAGAGAGAGAGAGAGAACATCAACTAGTCTGGCTGAAACTGCACCATTTCTATGTAAATGTCGGTGTCTCACTGGTCAGGAAGCTCACATGCCCAGTTTACATCCTAGTTAATGTTTGTGTATAAGAAATAATGAATCAATTACCATAGCATATGAACTATTCGTACACTGAAGTGCCAAAGAAACTGTTATCGCCATGCGTGTTCAAATACAGAGATATGTAAACAGGCAGAATGCGGCACTGCGGCCAGACAAGACAATAAGTGTCAGGCGCAGTTGTTAGATCGGTTACTGCTGCTACACTGGCAGCTAATCAAGACTCATGTCAGTCTGAACTTCGTGTTATAATCGGCGCAAGAGCGATGGGACACACCATCTCCGAGATAGCGATGGAGTGGAGATTGTCCAGTACGACCATTTCACGAGTTCACCGTGAATATCAGGAATCGTTTAAAACATCAAATCTCGGACATCACAGCGGCCAGAAAAAGATCCTGCAAGAATGGGACCAACGACGGCTGAAGAGAATCGTTCAACGTGACAGAAGTGCAAGCCTTCCATAAATTGCTGCAGATTTCAATGTTGGGCCATCAACAAGTGTCAGCGTGTGAAGCATTCAACGGAACATCATCGATATGGGCTTTCGGAGCCGAAGACTCAGTCGTGTACCCTTGGTGACTGCACGACACAAAGATTTACGCCTGGTCACATCGACACCGACATTGGGCTGTTTATGACTGGAAACATGTTGCCTGGTCGGACGAGTCTACTTTCAAATTGTATCGAGCGGATGGACGTGTACGGGTATGGAGATAACCTCACGAATCCCTGGACCGTACATATATGCCCGGCCGCTGTGGCAGAGCGGTTCTAGGTCTTTCAGTCCGGAACCGCGATGCTGCTACGGTCGCAGGTTCGAATCCTGACTCGGGCATGGATGCGTGTAATGTCCTTAGGTTGGTTCGGTTTAAGAAGTTCTAAGTCTAGGGGACTGATGACCTCCGATGTTAAGTCCCATAGTGCTCAGAACCATTTGAACCATTTGAACCTCAGATGTTACGTGCTTCGAGCCATTTGAACATACATCTGCAGGGGACTGTTAAAGATGGTGGAGGTTCTGTAATGATTTTGGGAGTGTGTAGTGGGAGTGATATGAGATCCCTGATACGTCTAGACACGACTCTGACAGGTGACACGTACGTAAACATCCTGTTCAATCATTTGAATCCATTCGTGTCCACTGTGCATTCCGACGGACTTGGTCAATTCCAGCACTACAATGCGACAGCCCACACGTCGAGAATTGCTACAGATTGGCTCTAGGAACACTCTTCCTAATTTAAACAGTTCCGCTGGCCACAAAACTCCCCAGGCATGAGCATTGTTGAGTATATCTGGGATGCCTTGCGACGTGCTGTTCAGAAGAGACCTCCATCCTCTCGTTTTCTTATGGGTTTATGGACAGTTCTGCAGGATTTGTTGTGTCAGTTACCTCCAGCACTACTGGAGATATTAGTCGAGTCGATGCCGCATCGTGTTGCGGCACTTCTGCGTGCTCGCGGGGGCCCTACACGATTTTAGGCAGGTGTACCAGTTTCTTTGGCTCTTCAGCGTATGTCGGAACTTCATGACAGATTAAAGCTGAGTGACAGTCAACGATTCGAAACCAGACCTTTGACGCCAGTGGACAAACGCTCCACCAATTGAGGGGATTTGACACGACTCACGAACTGCCCTCGCTACCTTACTTCCACCAGTACCTATTTCCCACTTTCCCAAATTCACAAAGGCCACCTACGTAGTTTCCAGGTACTAGATCGAAAAAAAAGTATACATAGTTATCACTGTAGATATTTCCAGTCCGAAGACAGGTTTGTTGCTACCCTCTGCACTAGTCTGTCCCGGCGAAGCATCAACATCTCTGTACTACTGCAATCCACCTCCTTCTGAACCTTCTTACTATATCCATGCCTTCGTCTCTTCCTATAATTTTTAGCTCCCAAAAGTCCCTCTACTACCAAAATGACCAAATTCCCTGATGCCTCAGAAAGCGTCCTATCAACCTACCCCTCCTTTTACTCAGCCTGTGACATAAATTTCTTTTTTCCCCAATTCGATTCAGTATCTCCTCATTTGTTTCTAAATCTACCTGTCTATTCTTTAACAATCTTTTGTAGCAAGACCTTTCAAAAGCTTCTATTCTATTCTTGTATGAACGCCAAACTCAAAGTGAGTAGTGCCTTCTTAAAAATTTCTCGACACTTACATGTAATGTAAACTCCACGTTATTGAGTCCAATTTTTCAGAAAATCTTTTCTTGCTACTGCCCGTCTGCATCTTACATCCTCTCTGATTCCGTCATCATTAGTTATTCTGTTGCCCAAATAGCAAAACTCGTCTGCTACTTTTAGTACTTTGTTTCCTAACCTAGTTCTCTCAACATTCTTTGAATAAATTTGATTACACTACTTTACCGCTGTTTTAGGTTTGTCCATGTTCACCTTAGACCCTTCTGTTCAAGACACTACCTATTCAGTATCATAATTTATTACGTCAGCAATCACCTAGGTATATAAAAATATCCATATTTCCGATTTCGGCTAACAGTTCCCACCTTCGTATGTGCTAAATCCACAAAACCTTCGTACACACAAAAAAATAAATTTAGTTTGACACTTTTAGCGTCACAGTTTCGTTTAACATTTCTTTGAAATATATAAAAGGCTGAAATTACAATGAAGTCCTGCGTTGTTATACAGGGTGTTACAAAAAGGTACGCCCAAACTTTTAGGAAACATTCCTCACACACAAATAAAGAAAAGATGTTATGTGGACATGTGTCCGTAAACGCTTAATTTCCATGTTAGAGCTCATTTTAGTTTCGTCAATATATTCTTCCACCTACGCTCAATGGAGCACGTTATCATGATTTCATACGGGACACTCTACCTGTGCTGCCAGAACATGTGCCTTTACAAGTACGACACAACATGTGGTTCATGCGCGATGGAGCTCCTGCACATTTCAGTCGAAGTGTTCGTACGCTTCTCAACAACAGATTCGGTGACCGATGGATTGGTAGAGGTGGACCAATTCCATGGCCTCCACGCTCTGCTGACCTCAACCCTCTTGACTTTCATTTTTGGGGGCATTTGAAAGCTCTTGTCTACGCAACCCCGGTACCAAATGTAGAGACTCTTCGTGCTCGTATTGTAGACGGCTGTGATACAATACGCCATTCTCCAGGGCTGCACCAGCGCATCAAGGATTCCATGCGACGGAGAGTGGTATCCTCAGAAACGGAGGACATTTTGAACATTTCCTGCAACAAAGTGTTTAAGTCACGCTGGTACGTTCTGTTGCTGTGTGTTTCCATTCCATGATTAATGTGATTTGAAGAGAAGTAATAAAATGAGCTCTAACATGGAAAGTAAGCGTTTCCGGACACATGTCCACATAACATATTTTCTTTCTTTGTGTGTGAGGAATGTTTCCTGAAAGTTTGGCCGTACCTTTTTGTAACACCCTGTATATAGTTTGAGAGGGAGAAGGAGGGGTGGGGGGGTGGGGGGGGGGTGGGGGGGGGTGGTACGAGGGCGAGGGGAGTACTACATTTTCGAAGTGGGGGGACAACAGTGCGCTCTGATACTGCTAACGTTTTTTCATGTCAATAAAGTAAATCTGTTTCTTTAAAAAACAATGGGAAGAACGCAAATTAAACTTAAGAGAAAAATTTAAAAATTTTTTAAAAGTAATACGAAAAATTAGAAAAGTAAAAAACAAAAAAAAAAAATTATGCATATGACAACGGTTGTCATACCTTAAATCATAAATATTTTTACAAAATGTATTTCATCATGGTTTTGTTGATCATTTAGATATATGTGAACAATTAAGGATACACATTTTAGAATCTTAGATCTGAATGAAAAATTAAGGTTTTAAAGTCTATGTATTTTGTATGCTTTTGAAATATACGTTTTTTGTTTCTAGTTTTTTAATTTTTGATATAACTTTTTAAAGAATTTTTCTTTGAAGTTTAATTTTTGGCCTTGGAATTGTTCTTTTAAAAATACTAGTTTACTTGACTGACCAAAAACAAGTATTTGTTTACTTCGAATATATTTTTCTCCCCTACTCGTATCTCCAACCATTCTCCTTCTCTTCATATCTAGATACAGGGTGAAGAAAAATTTTCACACTCGGACTTCGCAGCACAGTTGCTCACAAAGTAACAATACAAAAATGTCTCTCGCAAAATTTCGTCCTCAGCATATTTCCGGCAGTAAGGGGACATTAAAGATCGACAATCCGGCAACGTTGTAATCACATGTACGGTAGCTACCTCTGTCAGCAGGTAGGAGTACTTTTATGGAGTTGGTGCTGTGGACAGCGTTTTGAGTTAGCATGCAGGTCCGTGCCTGTATAGAGGCGAATTTTCTTTTATTTGCCAATTTCATTTTGTGTCGCCACTATCAGTGATTGCAGACCAAGCGCCGCCACACGGCAGGTCTAGAGAGACTTCCTAGCACTCGCCCCAGTTGTACAACCGACTTTGCTAGCGATGGTTTACTGACAAAATACGCTCTCATTTGCCGAGACGATAGTTAGCATAGCCTTCAGCTACGTCATTTGCTACGACCTAACAAGGCGCCAGTACCAGTTACTATTGATACTGAATCATGTACTGTCAAGAGCAACGTTCACCATTAATGGATTAAAGTTAAGTATTCCACCAGCTACGTCCGTTTGTTCTAAATTCTAATTTCCTTGTCCAGTTCCAGACCTCACGCCAGCCTGCATGAGCTAAAACGCGTGCCTTTGAGCTTCCTCTAGTAACACGGTGTTGGCTCTCCTGCCAACCACAACATTGGCGACGAGACAATACCGCGTTCTTAACTATACTGCCCTGATTTACTTGTGTAATGGCTTCGCCACCATCTCCAGATGTACTGTCCGAATTTTATCGCTTACAGAATCAGCAGACGCAGGCCTTACTGGATGCGCTTGGACAGCTCGTCCAGGGTCAACGTGCAATGCAAAACGACGCGGCAGCTGCCGCTCCACCGCTAACGCAGCCACAACACGCAGTTGCACCAACTTTTCGTCCTTTTGAGGCTGCACTGGAAAGCTGGACGGAGTGGTCACGCCAATTTGGATTCCATCTCGCCGCCTACAGAAGGTAACGAGCGGCAGCCATTTTTGCTGTCTTCGGTCGGTGTACAAACATACCGTGTGATAGTCAAATTATTACAAAACGTACGGCAGGTCAGACTAATCGGGAGTGGGTTGCAACCTTGCAAGGCCTTACTAGGGATTGTGCTTTTGAGTGTCAATGTGAACTCCCTTATTCAGATACTATGGTACGTGATGTAATTGCACAGAACATTTCTGATGTTCATATAAGGGAACAGATTTTGAAACTAGTCAATCCCTCCCTTCAACAAGTGATGGACATATTGGATCGGCAGGACCGCTTGACTTTGCTCAGGACTCATTTGAAACTTCGCCACCCATGTGTCAGGTTAACTGGCCCGCCGGGCGAGCTGCACGGAACAGTAAACAGACCTCGCACCCAGCTGTGCCGCTGCGGCCAGACTCTCTGCCACGTGTACCGTGCCGGCAAGCAAATGCAGGGCTAAAATCATGCCCGCACTCTGCTACTAGACATTCACGTGAGAATTGCCCGTCACGCCAAGCTATTTGCTTTAACTGTAATAAAAAAGGACATGTTCAAAGTGTTTGCCATGAAAAAACTCAGATCAGGAACTCAAAATCATTCCAGGCCCTTTGCTTCGCGCCGGAATCGGAATCGAACCAAGGATACTGACGTTCGCGAAACTTCGCCCATGGAAATTCACATAATTCATTCCACTCCGCCCTGTGCCACTCTCTCTAACAGCGACTGTGTTCGTCCCACAAATAGTGTGCATCGACATCGCCCGAATTCCCGTCAAGTCACAAGTGATTTTGTACCAGAGTCAGTTCACGTTGCACGAGACAGTCGCTCTTGTCGTCAGCAGGGCAATAAACTTTCTGTGGACTTGGACATTAACGGCAAAGTGATACGATTCCAGCTCGATACCGGGGCTGCAGTTTCACCGATCAATCAGGACACTTACAAACTGCTGGGCGCACATAGGTTGCGTGCTGCAAATGTTAAGTTAACTAGCTATTCAGGTCATGCGATCCCTGTGTTAGGACAATGCAGCCTTCTTGCAACATACAAAGGACAAACAAAACTTGTGTCATTTTATGTCCTTCGTTCTTCTTCTGCAGTGAACTTGTTTGGTTTCGATTTATTTCAGTTCTTTAACTTGTCTATAGTAAATCAGGTCCTATCAGTGAACCAGACTGTGCCTTCAGACAGTGTTTCTCGTCTATGTGAAGAATTTGCAGACTTTTTTGCACTGGGCCTCGGTTGCGCTAAGCACTATAAAGCACATTTGGAACTGAAAGTAAACGCGCAACCGAAATTTTTCAGAGCGCGTAATGTTCCCCACGCATTGCGTGATGAGGTCGCAAAAACATTACACGATTTGGAATCACAAGGTGTAATTGAACGTGTGCAGGCTTCTCTCTGGGCATCACTCTTAGTAATTTTGCCAAAACCTTCGGGAAAATTGAGACTTTGTGTGGACTTCAAGGCAACAGTGAATCCACAACTAGTGAACTGCAACTTTTCTTCTACCCCACCCAGAAGATCTTTTTGACAAACTGTGCCCGGGTAAATATTTTTCGAAGTTGGACCTAGCAGATGCGTACTTGCAAATACTGGTGGATGAAGAATCCCAGCGCGTTTTGGTGGTTAACACGCATCTTGGTTTGTATCGATTCAAACGACTACCATTCGAGTGTGCATCCGCCCCTGCATTGTTTCAGCAATATCTACAAACTGTTTGTGCGTTGGTCACTACTGCAGCAAACTATCTGGATGATATTGTTAACTCCGGAAAGATGGAAGAAGAACATTTAGCCAATCTCAGAACATTATTTCAAGTCTTGCGACAAAATGGTCTTCGCTTGCGGAAGGACAAATGTGTGTTTTTTGCTCGTGACTTGCCTTACCTGGGACATGTACTCAATGCCCAAGGCATACATCCCAGTCCAGAGCAGCTCCATGCCATACAAGACTTGCCTTCGCCGCAGAATTTGAAGCAGCTACAGAGTGTGCTGGGAGAAATTAACTATTATCACCGATATGTTCCACATGCCTCTTCCATTTCAGCTCCGCTTCATCGCTTACGCCGAAAAGGTGTTCCGTTCGTCTGGACGACGGAATGCGAACGCGCCTTTCTCCAGTTGAAATCTGCGTTGCTTTCCAATACTTGCCTTACGCCATTCGATCCCCGGAAGCCCCTTTTATTGATGGTGGATGCATCGGATATCGGGATCGGTGCTGTGCTTGCGCACAAAGATGAATCGCACGATCGCCCTATTGCCTTTGCGTCCAAATTGCTCTCGTCTGCACATAGAAATTATTCACAGATCGAGAAAGAAGCATTGACTCTCGTATTTGGTGTTACAAAGTTTCAAGATTCGTTGTATGGTCGTCACTTTACCATCATCACAGACCACAAACCTTTGACATCATTTTTTCTTCCGACCAAGCCTGTACCTCCACGTACAGCGCAGAAATTCATTCGCTGGTCTATTTTCCTCTCGCAGTACCGCTACGATATCTTGTATCGGTCCACTGCGAGGCACGGAAACGCCGATGCGTTGTCCCATTTGCCTGTTGCTGAGGATAGAGCATTCAATTCCTCCGACCTTGCTTGCATGTTCATTGATTCGGAAAACGATGACGTGGTCGAATCGTTTCCGATTGATTTTCGTCGTGTAGCTACAGCCACAGCTGCCGACCCTGTCCTTGCTACCGTTCTGCATTTTGTTGCTACGCAATAGCCCTTGTCTAAGTCACGGTTCGAGGATCCGTTGGTTCGCCGATTTTTTGCACACCAGGAGAGACTTTTTGTACGACGTGGTGTTTTGCTGTTGCGTTCTGATAATGATCAGTCCAGGATCGTGGTCCCACGTTCGTTACAGTCCTCTGTCTTAAGGCTTCTCCACCAACTACATTGGGGTATAGTGAGAATGAAACTACTTGCTCGTCAGCACTGTACTTGGTTCGGAATCGATGCCGCGATTACGAATATGTGCTCTTCGTGCATGGTGTGTGCCGAACAACAATCAGCCCACCGTGGAAATTCTTTGCATGGCGAAAAGCCACTTCCCCTTGGCAACGCTTACACATCGATTTTGATGGTCCATTCTGGAGTCTTCCACGATGTCATCGACCACCATCCAAGCGTTACCTGCTATCTTTTGCATTGAAGGTCTTCCACAGACTATTGTTTCCGACAATGGCCCACAATTCATGTCCGGAGAATTTCAGTCATTCTGCAAGGCCAATGGTATTCAACATCTGACATCCGCGCCGTTTTCGCCACAGTGAAATGGTGCCGCTGAACGAATTGTCAGGACTTTCAAGTCTCAGATGTTGAAGTGGAAAGCGTCGCATTCTCGGGAGGACGCGTTATTGCTCTTTTTGTCCTTGTATTGCTCTCAGCCCCGAGATGGTCGCTCGCCGGCTGAGTTGCTCCACGGTCGCCCTTATCGAACCTTGATGTCTTTGCTACATCCGCCGCATCAGGTTCCTGTGCAGCGGCAGACACCTGCTTTTGCTCCAGGCAACGTTGTCTACTATCGTCACCACCGAGGTTCACGGCGTTGGCTCGAAGGGCGCATTCTTCACTGCCTCGGCCGCGCTATGTACCTGGTTTTGGGGGCCTCTGGTGAGGTGCGTCGGCATCTCAATCAGCTGCGCCTCTGTCGTCGCACGGGATCTGCCGCTCCCCGTCTGCTTTCAGCGACGGTGCCGTCCGGTCAGCGCCCTGGGGACCCATCTACTGGCTCGCCTCGGCCCCAGGTGTTACCGACGCTGCCTTCCATTTTGCCCCATGGCGACGCGCCACCGCCGCCGCCGCCGCAGCCGCCGCCTGTTCTCCCGCCGGAGGCGCCCGCAGTGGACGCGCCGCTGCAACCGCCGGGCGCCTCCCTTGGTCACGCGCTGCCGATCGCTTCCCGTGACCAGTTGTCGTCCGACATGGAACTCTTGCCCGCTCCGGACCATATGTCGTCTCAGCCCGTCTGGTGCCCCGTTCTGATGGAGGTCGACCCTTCGGCCCCTCCTCTCTGCTGGCGCATACACCCTATGCTGGCGTGCACGCTGGAGCAGGTTTTCAGGCGTTTCCTAGCTCCCCGCGGTCCGAATGGCAGGGCGCGCATGGCACAGCCTCGCCTGTTGTTAGTCTCCCCACCTCGTCGCATACGTCAGCATGGGGTGCTCCCCACGGCGGGCGGAAGCCTTATGCCACAACCGTACGCCGATTTGCGGGGGAGGAATGTGGTGTCACCGCCAGACACCACACTTGCTAGGTGGTAGCCTTTAAATCGGCCGCGGTGCGTTGGTATACACCGGACCCGCGTTTCACCACTATCAGTGATTTCAGACCGAGCGCCGCCACACGGCAGGTCTAGAGAGACTTCCTAGCACTCGCCCCAGTTGTACAACCGACTTTGCTAGCGATGGTTCACTGACAAAATATGCTCTCATTTGCCGAGACGATAGTTAGCATAGCCTTCAGCTACGTCATTTGCTATGACCTAGCAAGGCGCCAGTACCAGTTACTATTGATACTGAATCATGTACCGTCAAGAGCGACGTTCACCATTAATGGATTAAAGTTAAGTATTCCACCAGTTACATCCGTTTTTTCTAAATTGTAATTTCCTTGTCCTGTTCCAGACCTCACGCCAGCCTGCGTGAGTTAAAACGCGTGCCTTTCGGTTTCCTCTAGTAACACCACAACACTAACCCAAAACGCAATCCACTGCAGAAACTGTACAGCACTGCTACTAAACGCTAACAGATGTAGTTACGGTACATTTGATTACACTGTTGACAGATTGCCTATCTTTAATGTCCATTTACTGCCGAAAATATACGCAGGACGAAATTTAGTGACAGATATTTTTGTATTGCTAGTATGTGATGAATCGCACTGCAAAGTCCGGCTGCGCATATTTTTCTCCACCCTGTATACAGTAGTGACAGTAAGTATTTTGACAAAAACTTTTTCACAACAGAAACAAATTATTCGAAGAATAACTTTTATAACTGTTATGTCAGTTGATAAGCAGTGCTAGGAGCGCTAGCATCACAAAACAAGGAACAATGTGCTCCGTAACTGGCAGTATCACTGACAGTTTTGCGAAATTATTGTAGTCTGACAAAAGTCATGTTACAGATAGCAAGCCTTATTGAATTCGAATCAGTGAACAGACCATTAGTACCTGGCTGCATCACCTTTCACCTTAATGACAGCCGCACAGCGCGATGGCATGGAATCAGCGAGGGAAGCCAAACGATGCAGGGGGATTTTTTGCCATTCTTTAATCAGATTGCAGTAATGGGTCGCGGCTGGGGAGCTTTCGGTCACCTAAGCACACTCGCATCCTTCTCAAAAAGTCTGTGACATCAGCAGAGGTGTGCTTAGTATCATTGCCGTGCTGAAATTCCTAGTTACCCATTTTATCTTCAGTGTAAGGTAACATGAGCGTTTTCAAGATTTCGCAATATTTGAAACGATCAATAATGCCTTCAATAAGTAGCAGAGGACTGACACCTGAATGGGAGCTGAATCCCACAGCATGACGTTCCCGCCACCATGCCTAACGGTGGCTAGTTGGCACCAGGCATCGTTTCTCGCCTGACCGGTCTTTGAACATTTCGAACAAAACAGATGAAACTTAACTTTCATCGCTCCAGAGCACACGTGATCGCTGTTGAGGTGCCCTGTAGCCATTATACGCACTGTCAAACTCAAGTCCTGCTTCCCTGTTTCTTACCGATATTACTGGCTTTTTGCTTGGGCTCCGGCCGTGAAGATTGGACTCTCCGTGGATCAGTTTTACGGTATTGTTAATTATTTACAACTTGTGGAATTCACACAGTCATCTGTTTAAGCCAACAGCAGTCTTCTTTGGGTCGCCCTTTGAGATCCTCCTTAGGAGGTTCTTCATTCGGAGTGTGATTTTGTTGGGCCTACCCGTTCTTTGTTTATTATCTGTGGTCCCTGTTAATCGTTCCTTCCAATTCCAAACACTCCCAGTGCCACTGAGTAAACGACAATGCCGAGCACCATCGATTACCGCATTTTTGAAGTCTGTTGAAAACCCTTGGACCTTGAGCATGTTGCGCAAAATCAAAAGAAAAGCTAATGTAAACCAAAGGTATTCGACGTAGTACTGTCGTACATATTTGTTGTCCTACAGTAAGGCCGGCCTGTGTGGCTAATGTAAAACAAAGGTATTCGACGTAGTACTATCGTACATATCTGTTGTCCTACAGTAAGACCGGCCTGTGTGGCCGTGCGGTTCTAGGCGCTTCGGTCTGGAACAGCGTGTCCACTACGGTCGCATGTTGGAATCCTGCCTCGGGCATGGATGTGTGTGATGTCCTTCGTTTAGTTAGGTTTAAGTAGGTCTAAGTTCTAGGGGACTGATGACCACAGATGTTAAGTCCCATAGTGCTCAGAGCCATTTCATACAGTAAACCACAGTGTCTAATTAATTTTGGACCGACCACAACAAAATTATTGTGTTCTACCTATCACCACAGGGCCAAATACTGACGCATGTATTTACGTAGACGCGTGCCGCTGCACTGTCAACCAAGACGGGCTGCCTAGGCAGGCAAACGCACGACGCACCTTTTTTTTTTTTTTTTTTTTTTTTGAGTCATCAATCTCCTGACACGTTTGATGCGGCCTGCTAAGATTTCCTCTCCTAACTCTATATCTCAGAGTAGCACTTGCAACAGACTTCCTCAATTATTTGCTGTCTTCCTCTACAGTTTTTGCCCTCTACAGCTCCCTCTAGTACCATGGAACTTATTCCATGATCTCTTAACAGATGTCCTGTCATCATGTCCTTTCTCCTTTTCAGTGTTTTCCACATTCCTTTCCTCTCCGATTCTGTACAGAACCTCCTCGTTCCTTACCATATAAGCCCCCCTACTTTTCAACATTCGCCTGTAGCACCACATCTCACATGTTCAGAAATTTCTTCCTCAGATAATCTTTGATGCCAGTAGACTTCTCTTGGCAAGGAATGCCCTTTTTGCCCATGCTAATCTGCTTTTGATGTTATCCTTGCTCCGTCCGTCATTAGTTATTTTGCTTCCTAGATAGCAGAATTCCTTAAATCGATCTACTTCGTGACAGTGCTGATGTTAAGTTTCTAGCTGTTATCACTTTTGTTGCTTTTCATTACTTTTGTGTTTCTTCGATTTACTCTTAAACCATACTCTGTACTTATTACACTGTTCATTCCATTCTGCATATCATGTAATTCTTCTTCACTTTCACTCAGGATAGCAATGTCATCAGCGAATCACATCATTCATATCCTTTCACCTTAAATTTTAATTCCATTCCTGAACCTCACTTTTATTTCCATCATTCTTTCTTCGATGTACAGATTGACCTTTAGGTGCAAAACACTACATCCCTGTCTTATACCCTTTTTAATCTGAGCACTTCGTTCTGTTCGTCCACTCTCATTATTGCGTCTTCGCTCTTGTACATATTGTACACACCTCGGTTCGGAGAGTTTCGGAACCTGTACAGAAAATTGGAATAAAGATCAACATAAACATCATTTTCGCCCTTTTTATTTGTTATGAAAACCACACATTGCATGTTGGACCACCATACAGCGAGAGCAGAGGTGGTGGTCCAGATTGCTGTCCACACCGGTATCTCTAGTACCCAGTAGCATGTCCTCTTGCATTGATGCATGCCTCTGTTAGTTGTACTATCCACAAGTTCATCAAGACACTGTTGGTCCAGATTGTCCCCTCCTCAATGGCGATTCGGCGTAGATCCCTCAGAGTGGTTGGTGATTCATGTCGTCCATAAAGAGCCCTTTTTAATCTATCCCAGACATGTTCGCTAGGGTTCATGTCTGGAGAACATGCTTGCCACTCTAGTCGAGCAATGTCGTTATCCTGAAGGCGGTAATTCACAAGATGTGCTCGATGGGGGCGCGAATTGTCGTCCATGAAGACGAATACCTCGCCAGAATGCTGCCGATACGGTTGCACTATCGGTAAGAGGATGGTATTCACGTATCGTACAGCCGTTACGGCGCATTCCATGACCAGCAGTGGCGTACTTTGGCCCCGCAAAATTCCACTGCAAAATAGCAGAGAAACTCCACCTTGCTGTACTCGTTGGGCAGTGTGTCTAAGGCATTCAGCCTGACCGGGTTGCCTCCAAACACGTGTCCAACGATTGTCTGATTGAACGTACATGCGACACTCATCGGTGAAGAGAACGTGATGTTAATCATGAGTGGTCCATTCGACATGCTGTTGGGCCCATTTGCACCGAGCAGCGTAGTGTCGTGGTTGCAAAGATTGACCTGAAATGGTTCAAATGAGCACTATGGGACTTAACATCTGAGGTCATCAGTCCCCTAGACAGAACTACTTAAACCTAACTAATCTTAGGACATCACACACATCCATGTCCGAGGGGCGATTCCAACCTGCAACCGTAGCAGCAGCACGGTTCCGGACTAAAGCGCCTAGAACCGCTCGGCCACAACGGCAGGCGATGGACATTGCCATGCCCACCAGGAGAAGTTGCGCATCATGCAGCCTATTGCGCACAGTTTGAGTCGTAACACGACGTCCTATGGCTGCACGAAAAACATTATTCAACATGGTGGCGTTGCTGTCAGGGTTCCTCTGAGCCATAATCCGTAGGTAGCAGTTATCCACTGCAGTAGTAGCCCTTGGGCGACCTGAATGAGGCATGTCATCGACAGTTCCTGTCTCTCTGTATCTCCTCCATATCCGAACATCGCTTTAGTTCACTCCGAGACGCCTGAACACTTTCCTTTATCAGAGCTCTTCCTGGCCCAAAGTAACAATGCGGACGCGATCGAACTGCGCTACTGACCGTCTGACATGGCTGAACCACAGACAACATGAGCCGTGTACCTCCTTCCTGGTGGAATGATTGGAACTGATCGGCTGTCGGACTCCCTCCGTCTAATAGGCGATACTCATGCATGGTTGATTAGATCTTTGGGCAGGTTTAGCGACATTTCTGAACAGCCAAAGGGACTGTGCCTGTGATACAATATCCACAGTCAACGTCTATCTGCAGGAGTTCTGGGAACCGGGGTGATGCAAAACTTTTTTTTGATGTATGTTACTCGTCTCTCCCTACAGCTTACCCTTATTTTTCTCAGAATTTCAAACATATTGCACCATTTTGAATTGTCGATCGCTTTTTTCCCGGTCGACAAATCCTATTAACGTGTCCTGATTTTTTCTTAGTTTTGCTTCTATAATCAACTGTAACGTAACAATGACCTCTCCTGTGCCTTTACCTTACCAAAAGCTAAATTAATCGTCTACTAACGCACCCCCAATTTTTTCTTACATTCTTCCGTCTATACCAAGGCACACCGCAGCGCTGAAAATGTGTTTATGAAAATACTTATTGTCGCTACTGTAACAACGCAAGACATATGTTAGCTACGAAATGTATCAATGCGTTCCCCAATTAAACTATTTAAGCGTGTAAAGAACAACATAAAGGTATACCATGTTATTACAATAATACTATATGAATTTTCCGTTTTTTTGTGAAATACTTTATGAAATTAAAATCAACATTATCAACTCTGGCTGAAGACTTTTGCTAAAGAGACCAAACGGAAGGGAACTCTGTGTTCTGCGAAACAAAAGATATAATTTATTTCTTTTATTCGTGCCATGCTTAGGCGTCTTTTGTCGTCTGCCAGTTGTAAAGTAAGCAAACCATGTTTCTGTGTATCATAATTCTGACTTAAATAGAACGTATGGTAGCAATTATGTATATGAGATTCATTTAAAATATTAGACCTGATTATCTTCTGTGTTAGCAACTGTAATTTTGTATGAGGTTTTGGATTTTTTAATTTTTAGAGGCGTGAAGAAAAGATTGGTGACTAATTGACCGAGGATATAAAGACCTAACACATTACTTGTTCTTTCATTATTTACAATATATCGCCAAGCAGAATCTCTCTGCTATTAATTTGCGGAGCGTTTCTTTTAGTTCCTTGCATATGTTTTTTTTTTCATATATGAATCTTGTCAGTTGATTGATCATATTTACCTTCGAACAATGACGTCGTCAATCGGTTCAGTGGTCTCACCAAAAACAATATGCGGCAAGCTGAAATATTACGTGCATGCGTAATTACCATCTTTCAATAGCAATAATTAATATCATTTTGTCGTCTTTGCACGTTTCGCTTGCTCGTCACTGTATTACATTATAATCAGTGCTTAGATAATCATATTGTATTCTTGCCGTGACTTACCACGAAAAATTGTCTTTTAAAAATATCTCATGCGTTTTATTGTAATAAATTTCAGGGAGAAATGCTTCAGAGATAATTGTAGTTTCAATCTTTTGTCATTGGCGATATGTACATTCTCTGAAATCTTAAATAGCATTATGATGTTGAAAGTGCTTAACTATGTTTGTTGGTCTGTGTTTGTGGGTCAAGCACACGTGAATTAAAAAAAAAAAAAAAAGGCGTGATAGGGGTGGAAGCTATCTACGCTGTTCATTCATCTTCCAAATCTTTTGCCGTTCTGACAGAATTATGAACTTTAACTTTATTATCACATTTCTCTTTGGTTTCCTGTTTATATTGACAAACAGACGGAAGAACTTCGGCGAAGCACTACAACACCGTCTCATCCACTTCTCTTATTTCACCCCTCTTCCATTATCTTCGAGTCTTACTATAACTACACAAATTGTAGATAAGCTTTTGCTCGTTGTATTTCACCCAAGCTACCGTCAGAATTCGAAGGACTGTGTTCCAGTCAACATTGTCAAGAGATTAAATTTTTACTACTAGGTTTATTAAAGAAAGTGACAGTCGATGGTTTGCAGAAGGGCAACCGCAGTTCAATTGACTTCACCCTGTCCATATGCGTGATCAGTACTAAGCACAAGCTGGATACACTAGTTATAAGTTTACAGCGAAACAACTGGAAGTTTGGAAATTTTACAAAGACGAGTGTTTGTAAGCACAAAGAGGTGAGAATACCGGAGAAATTTTCTGCCTCTGTCCATCCCCCTCTTTCTCCCCACCCCCCCTTTGTCTGCCTGTATTACACAAGGCGTATGTGGTCGTATAATCATTGCTAACAGAGGCATCTTTCACAGTTAAGACATGTCGAGCTCGCAAGTTACGTGACTTCCACCAGCTGTGTTCACTTCATCAGCTCCTCAGTGTGCGTACATCCCAATACCTGGCGTCAGGTTTTAAGCACCAGTCAGAATCCCAACACAAGGTTTCGCTCATCTAGTACTCTCGCTGTGACAATTCATGAAACAAAAACATCTAGAAACTTCTTACCCATTTCTGCTTGTAGCAAAACGGGAAGGTTCAACCTAATATTAAAAGTAGAACTGACTGTATATGAAAGTGGCGACCTAAGATCACTCCGTTAAAAATGTTGGTATCGCTGTTTGTGTCAAAACAGAAGACTGAGTAAAAAAAATGGAGTTAGTTCATTGTCCACCTCATATAGCAGGTGCTAAATACTTACTGAAACAACAAAAACAGTTCGTCACCTATAAAAATTTAGAACCAAATATTTGAAAATTAATCTTTAGTGGCTTTAATTAGACCGCGGTCCTGTAGCACTCTTACGGATCGATAATATGATTACACGTACGCTCAAATGCGTTAGCTTACGAGAAAATGCTATGAGGAATACGTATCTGCATCAGCCGTTAGATTTGAATAATTCGCTTTCTGCAGCACTTCGGCAATAAGATCAATTTATAGGTTATGTTAGACCAGCGCACACGGTCTATATCTCAAATTAAGGAATTTTAATACGACCAGTATTCCCACTTGAAATTTGCTGTACTGCACTGAAAATATTACTTCATCTCTGCATGTGTGTTTGCGTGTGCGCTCGCACGCGTGGTGCGTGTGCTTGCGTGTGTGTGTGTGTGTGTGTGTGTGTGTGTGTGTGTGTGTGTATGTGTGTGTGTGTGTGTGTGCTGCTGTAGAATTTGCAATAGCATATTTGTGGTAAATGACAGAGAGACAATTTTGTGGTGAGCTACGTTGATGCAGTGCGTAATAACAGTAAAAATTAAATGTCAGTGACTGTAATTCCACAGCAACAGTTTCCAATTTGATTTCGAAACAAAATGTTATTAAATACGGCTGGTGAATTTTAACGTTAATTGCTACTTTTTGATTAGGTCTACGGCTGGTACATTTTAAAGTTATCCTGTTTAAAATCAGGAAAAGAAGATAATTTTTCAGCCGAACTGATGTAGTACAACTACATCTACATGGATACTCTGCAAATCACATTTAAGTGCCTGGCACAGGGTTCATCGAACCAGCTTCACAATTCTCTACTATTCCAATCTCGTATAGCGCGTGGAAAGAACGAGCACCTGTATCTTCCCTCACGAGCTCTGATTTCCCTTATTTTATCTTGGTGGTCGTTTCTCCCCATGTAGGTCGGTGTCAACAAAATATTTTCGCATTCGGAGGAGAAAGTTGGTGATTGGAATTTCGTGAGAATATTCCGTCGCAACGAAAAACGCCTTTCTTTTAATGATGTCCACTCTCTCCCATATTTCGCAATAATACAAAACGTGCTGCCCTTATTTGAACTTTTTCGATGTACTCCGTCAGTCCTATCTGGTAAGGATCCCACAATGCGCAGCAGTATTCTAAAAGAGGACGGACATACATAGTGTATGCAGTCTCCTTAGTAGATCTATTACATTTTCTAAAAGTCCTGCCAATAAAAGGCAGCCTTTGGTTAGTCTTTCCCACGACATTTTCTATGTGTTAGTTCCGATTTAAGTTGTTCGTAATTGTAATACCTAGATATTACGGTTTTTAGATTAGACTGATTCATCGCGTAACCGAAGTTTAACGAATTCCTTTTAGCATTCATATGAATGGCCTCACACTTTTCGTTATTTAAGGTCAACTGTCAATTTTCGCACCATTCAGATGTCTTTTCTAAATCGTTTTGCAATTAGTTTTGATCTTTTGATGACTTTATTAGTCGATAAAAGACAGCGTCATCTGCAAACAACCTAAGACGGCTGCTCAGATTGTCTCCCAAATCGTTTATATAGATAAGGAACAGCAAAGGGCCTATAACACTACCTTGGAGAACACCAGAAATCACATCTCTTTTACTCGATGACTTTCCGTCAGTTACTACGAACTGTGACGTCTCTGACAGGAAATCACAAATACACTCACATAACGACATTACTGTATTTTTCATAAATGAATTAAGAAAAGTTTCAGTAACGACAGTTAGTTAGGAGAGACAGCTGAGGATGAAATGAAGGAACAATGTTGAGATACGTTTTACTTGATTTATTGCTGTGTAAAAACACTCTAAGGAAAATGGTATTCATACAGCTGTCGACGGTAAACGTAAATTAGTAAACTTTGGCATCCGATGGATGAATGGGTGATACTGCAGCACAATTTCACTACACATCTGGTATATACGCCAGCCAGGGTGGCCGAACGGTTCTAGGTGCTTCAGTCTGGAACCGCGCGACCGCTACGGTCGCAGGTTCGAATCCTACCTTGGGCATGGATGTGTGTGATGTCCTTAGGTTAGTTAGGTTTAAGTAGTTCTAAGTTCTAGGGGACTGATGACCACAGCTGTTAAGTCCCATAGTGCTCAGAACCATTTGAACCATCTGCTATGTGCAGTAAACAGAGAACATGTCGATACCAAGGCGAAATTCATTCTGTGTACCTCCACTGTAATAATGCTCTGCAGACAGGCGCGTGATCCTTATACGACGATAGCAGCGTTAGTGAGAGGACGTGTAGTCGGGGTCAAAGAAACCAGTTAGAGGAATCGACGAATCGCCTGACGTTTAAACTGGAGCGAGGTCATAATTCGCCTCATCTTAACAGGAATGAGTGAACCGTGGTCGAATACAGCGTCCAGAACGAAGCGGTCGACCTAGAGGGACGACAGAGATTGAGGACCGCGTACCGCCAGAGAAGCACTCACAGCCTCCGATTCACCACTATCATCGGTCCGACGAGGAACTGGTGCTTCAGTGATCACAAGGACCATTAATAAGCGTCTCACAGAGAGGGAGCTGCACTCATCATCCCCTCTGCGCCAACTGCCATTGACCTCTGTACACCAACAAGCCCTTTTGCAGTGGTGTCGTGCTCATTAGGTCAGGAATCTCACGGCCTCCAGTAGAATAGTCTTCAGCGACGAGTCCCGCTTCCAACTGAACCCCAGTGCCCAGCTAAAACGAGTCTGGAGGCACCACAGAGAGCGGTTGGGTATCAAGATGACTGTCGTCCGCCACACAGACCGAGAACTAGGTGTTGGTCTGAGGTGCCACTTCATTTCAAAGCTGGATCCCTTTGGTTATCATCCGCGTCACCCTTACAGCGCAAACGTACATCGACGATACTGCACACCCCATTTTGTGCCTTCATGGTAAGACGTCGTGGACTAACATTTCAGCAAGATAACGCCCGCCTGCACACGTCGAGTTGCTACTGCTGGTATCCGCCCTTGCGAAACCATTCCAATCCTAAAGAAAGCAGGTGTTGACAGATGTGAAAATTACCGAACTATCAGTTTAATAAGTCACAGCTGCAAAATACTAACACGAATTCTTTACAGACGAATGGAAAAACTAGTAGAAGCTTGCCTCGGGGAAGATCAGTTTGGATTCCTTAGAAATGTTGGAACATGTGAGGCAATACTGACCCTACGACTTATCTTAGGAGAAAGATTAAGGAAAGACAAACCTACGTTTCCAGCATTTGCAGACTTAGAGAAAGCTTTTGACAATGTTGACTGGAATACTCTCTTTCAAATTCTGAAGGTTGCAGGGGTAAAATACAGGGAGCGATAGGCTATTTACAATTTGTACAGAAATCAGATGGCAGTTATAAGAGTCGAGGGACATGAAAGGGAAACAGTGGTTGGGAAGGGAGTGAGACAGGGTTGTAGCCTCTCCCCGATGCTATTCAATCTGTATATTGAGCAAGCAGTAAAGGAAACAAAAGAAAATTTCGGAGTAAGTATTAAAATCCATGGAGAAGAAAAGAAAACTTTAAGGTTCGCCGATGACATTATAATTCTGTCAGAGACTGCAAAGGACTTGGAAGAGCAGTTGAACGGAATGGACAGTGTCGTGAAAGGAGGATATAAGATGAACATCAACAAAAGCAAAACGAAGATAATGGAATGTAGTCGAATTAAGTCGGGTGATGCTGAGGGAATTAGATTAAGAAATGAGACACTTAAAGTAGTAAAGGAGTTTTGCTATTTGGGGAGCAAAATAACTGATGATGGTCGAAGTAGAAAGGATATAAAATGTAGACTGGCAACGGCAAGGAAAGCGTTTCTGAAGAGGAAAAATTTGTTAACATCGAGTATAGGTTTAAGTGTCAGGAAGTCGTTTCTCAAAGTATTTGTATGGAGTGTAGCCATGTATGGAAGTGAAACATGCACGATAAATAGTTTGGACAAGAAGAGAATAGAAGCTTTCGAAATGTGGTGCTACAGAAGAATGCTAAAGATTAGATGGGTAGATCATATAACTAATGAGGAGGTATTGAATAGAATTGGGGAGAAGTGGAGTTTGTGGCAAAACTTGGCTAGAAGAAGGAATCGGTTGGTAGGACATGTTCTGAGGCATCAAGGAATCACCAATTTGGAACTGGTGGGCAGCGTGGAGGGTAAAAATCGTAGAGGGAGACCAAGAGATGAATACACTAAGCAGATTCAGAAGGATGTAGGTTGCAGTAGGTACTGGGAGATGAAGAAGCTTGCACAGGATAGTGTAGCATGGAGAGCTGCATCAAACCAGTCTCAGTACTGAAGGCCACAACAACAACAACAACCTCTGTCATCATAGTTACCGAGTCCCACCCCAATTGAAAACGTTTGGAGCATTATGTGCATGGTCCTCCAACCAGCTCGGGATTTCCACCACCTAACGCGTCAACAGGACAGAATTTGGCACGATATCCCTCAGGAGAACATGCATCACCTCAGTTGGTGCCAATCAGAGTAACTGCTTGCATAACGACCAGAGGTGACCAACAGGTTATTGACTTGCTCTATTTGGGATGCTCTCTTGAATTACTTTTCTGAAATTGGAATCATTTAGTTGTCTGTACGTGAACAACACATCTAATGGTTTCCGTCCTATTCGAATAATTCCTACTGTGTGCATCTTTTTCTTGGCTTAGAGCATATATTTAATTTTTAAATGGACGTCGTTTATACATAACTGTGATATGAGAGCTTGCCTTCCACAACATACAGTCACAAAAGTCGCCATGATGGTTGTGCCTCACCTTGAGGTTGGAACTCAATATTCCACGATGACAATGGCTGGCGATTGTGACATTCTCAGATCTTGAATTTGAAATTAATGCTTCAAGAATTTTTATCTGTCAGGCGACTGCTTTCTTCTTGGTGTTGTCATCACCATCGTCCCCTTCACATATTATGCTTTGTCTGTTACGCCTATTTATAGAGACTTGTCCAACAAATGTTCTTTGTTTCGTCCAGCCTTGGCGTCAATCTTGTAGTATCTAGGGTGCCTGCGTGCTCGATTCTCTAGACAAACAATGAAACAAGTCTTAATGAGTTTTATTACAATAAGAAAGTTACAATACTTAACTTTGGGAATTACACAGATGTGTTGCAAGGAAAGGGCGACGTACAAAATAATCACTCTTCTTCTGTACAGACAACCCCAAGTTTGTGCTACATAGAGAGTGTAAGCGAATCGACTAGTGTTGACGCTGCTATCGAAGTGGCTAATCTTAAACCTGCTATTGAACAGGGCCGTCACTTGTCTGTTGCGGTGCTTATGTCATGTTCACACAGTGGCCGCTGTTGTGTTGTCGTGCTGGAGGGAAGTCCAGTCAGCGTGTGATTGGCTGATTTCTTCTCACAGCCATCGCTTCTCTTTCATTCCGGACTGGCGTGAATGCGCTTGACTTTAGGCCGTAACATTCTTCAGTCTGGTTATGATCCTATTGCTTTGAATTTGTGTAGTATTTCTGGTAGTCTGTTCCCTTCCATCCCGCAGATGCACTCTTTCCACTTTCCTCTCCTTCCATTTACTTAGTTATCATTTAGATTTATTTTTATCCTAAATCTACTGTAATTTATTTATTACCATTTCGATCTTTTCTTGCAAATCTTTAAACATGTCTGAGAAATTCCATTTCCACACTCGAGATTCTTAGTGTATCCTTTTTGGTGGTTTGCCAGGGTTCACTTCGATAAATTACGTCTGGGAGTGAGTCTGTTATGTACAATTGCGGCAGTGTCTGTTTGTTTACATTACTTCGTCAGATTTCTCTAACATTACCATTCGTAATTAAATATCTCTATATCATGTTGAAAACCAATGTTCGCTTTATCTCAGAATTTAAAATCTGTTACGAATTGTACGGTTTTCTCAGTAACTACAATCCTGTACCGAATTTTGTTTTCCAACAAAATATCAACATATTTATTTGTTAACAGATATCTGCAAGTTGCATGAAGCCCAGATTCTCTGCAATTACTATATTGCAGGAATCAGTAGATTACTGACACTGTTAACAGTTGTTGTCAGGTCATATCCAAATAACATTTTCAGTATAGGCTATAGTCCGAACTTTTATGATTAAAAGAGTGGAATCGTAGCTCGTTTAGACATGTCAAAATGATTTAGTTGATGCAGATGAACTTCACCCTTGTCTTGAACGCATGTTGGCTCCTCCTCTCTCGTGACTACCTTTGACTGCAATACATAATTGCATGACAGTCTTCAGACATGCTTTTTTATGACTTCTACTAAGGGAGATTCGTGCTACCAAGTATCTAGAGGAGCTTGCCTCTTTTAAATCGATCAAAATCTTTAATGAAATCAATGAATATCATTTCTGCATCCTTATAATAATCCCAATTTTTTTGTCATCGAAATCTTAATACTCTAAGTATGCCCAACGAGAACACGTCGAACCTCGTTAATTGTGGCCCATGATTGAACGTACACTGTTGTAGTCCCCAACACTCACGAAATCGCATTTCTCCATTCAGTTACCTAACACAGCTCACAACTCATATATTTTTTTTACATTTTCCGATCTTACACCTTCTTTACAGGGAAATGCCCAACAAGGGACTCTATTGTGGGATTGTTTGAGAGGGCACTCACATGATGAATGCAAACATCCGATTAACCTTAGTCTGACGGGGGAATTATCACTGTTTAATTTCTGGAACAATATTGTCCGTTCCCACAGACTAAAATTAAAACATTTCCGAGTGTTTGTGTGTGTGTGTGTGTGTGTGTGTGTGTGTGTGTGTGTGTGCATGTGTCCGTGTGTACGCGCTTGCATGCCTGTGTATTTTAACCACATTATTTAATATATTTTTATCGATTCCTTAAAACGTCACAGTTCACAACTTATTTATCGGTAATCACTATCCGCATGGCGCCCATCGTAATTACTTCTCTCATTACTCGCAACGTTTTGGAGACGCGACGCACGCAAAACCTGCAATAGCAGCACATGTCCCTCATGAACTTTCCAGGCAATCTACGACAGATTCGTTATTCTCCAGTCATGGACCAGCTCTGGTAACAAATGTTACCTGCTGTGATATAATCATGCCTAATGCATAGTGTGAACTGTCTGATACCGCTGGTTATCGATAATTAAATTTGTAAGATAATTACCTCATACTAAACTACACTGAAGAGCCAAAAAGCCTGGTACACCTGCCTAACATCGTGTAGGGCCCCCGAGAGCACGCAGAAGTACCGCAATACGATTAGCATGGACTCGACTAATGTCTGAAGCAGAGCTGGAGGGAACTGACACCATGAATACTGCAGGGCTGTCCATAAATCCGTAAGAGTATGAGAGGGTGGAGATCTCATCTCAACAGGACGTTGCAAGACATCCCAGATATGCTCAATAATTTCTAAACAGCACTTACCAAGGCATCCCAGATGTGCTCAATAATGTTCATGTCTGGGGAGTTCGGTGGCCGACGGAAGTGTTTAAACTCAGAAGAGTGTTCCTGGAGCCTCTCTGTAGTAATTCAGGACGTGTAGGGCGTCGCATTGTCCTGCTGGAATTGACCAAGTCCGTCGGAATGCACAATGGACATGACTGGATGCAGGTGATCAGACAGGATGCTTACCTGTGTGTCGCCAGTCACAGTGGTATCTAGACGTACCAGGGGTCCCACATTCCTCCGACTGCACACACACCACACCATCACAGAGCATCCACCAGTTTGAACAGTCCCCTGCTGACATGCAGGATCCATGGATTCATGAAGTTGTCTCCATAACCGTGTACGTCCATCGATCGATACAATTTGAAGTGAGACTCGTCAGACCAGGCAACATGTTTCCAGTCATCAACAGGCCGATGTCGGTGTCGACGGGCTCAGACGAAGTGTAAAACTTTGTTTCGTCACATCATCAATGGTACACGAGTGGGTCTTCGGCTCCGAAAACCCATATCGATGATGTTTCGTTGAATGGTTCGAACGCTGACACTTGTTGATAGCCCAACATTGAAATCTGCAGCAATTTGCGAAGGGGTTGCACTACTGTCACGCTGAAAGATTCTCTTCAGTTGGTTCCGTTTCTACAGGATCTTTTTCAGGCCGCAGCGGTGTCGGAGATTCGGTGTTTTATCGGATTCCTGGTATTCACGGTATTCTGGTGAAATGGTTGTACCGAAAAATCCCCACTTCATCGCTACGTGGGACATGCTGTGTCCCATCGATCGTGCGACCACTATAACAGCAGATTCCAACTCACTTCAATCTTGACAACCTGCCATTGTAGCAGCAGAAACCGATCTAACAGTTGCGCCAGACACTTGTGGTCTTACATAGACGTTGCGACCACAGAGCTGTATTCTGTCTATTTACATATCTCTGTTATTGAATACCAGTTTCTTTGGCCCTTCAGTTTATTTGTATGTGAATAACATATTTTGTGCATTACTGCTTACATTCGATGTGAATAGAAACATAACTGTAAATTTTATTGTCTTATATGCAACATTTCCAATACATTTGGTTAATTTTTTGGTAAAGAACATGTATAAGTAAATTTAAATATTGTATTTGCCATCGTTGTAAATAATTGGATTGTTTGCACTCAAATGTAATAGCTATTCTTTCTCGAACGTCGGAAGACTAGCGGTAAGAAAGAGTCGTGTGAAGCCGTTTGTAAACTATATACATGTTCTTGCAATTTGTTGCTTAAAGGAAAAGAAAGGACTTATTTTCGTGAACCAGTTTTTCGGAGTGTTTAAGAATACAGAACTTAAAAGTGTGAACATTTATTGTTTTATAGTGATCCATCGAAGTTTTCACTTCAGCAAAATTTCAGGTTTCTTCATACAAAAAGTCTGATGACAACAGTCATACTTAGAAAACAATGAAACCAACACACAAAACCAACTAATATACTAGGTACAAAAGCTATTTAATGTGAGTGCGCCCACTTTTCTAATTCTTCAAAATTGGCTTATATCCGTAGTTAGCTTTGACAGTGGTGGTTTGATCTTTTATTGAAAGTGGCATGTAACAGTACTCACAGATTCAGAAATTATGATACAGCCGATACATTTTCAATTAGTAGGAAAAACTGGATCAAACAAGTAAACCATAATAAAACAAATGAAAGGAGAACTATTACAGAAGTTCACCATAGTCGTTCACCTCTGGAACAATTTACCATGAACTGTGATTGTAACTCTGCACCCCACTGCACTTAAGAAGAAGCTAAAGTAGTTCCTATTTTCGACCTCAAAGGCTTTGCCTGCGAAATTGCCAACAGATGGCCCATTTCACTCTGTTAAACTGTAAAGCAAATGCTACCAGCTATGATGTTATTATTCCGACTGAAGAGAAAAGTGAAGTGGCCGGGATTTGAACCTGGACCTCCTGCTCCAAGCTATGCTTTGTTCTTTCTTCGTCTAACCAGTTTCTTTTCCGGTATCTTCGTTGCACATTTTATATCAGTTCCTCTCTCTCTCTCTCTCTCTCTCTCTCTCCCCCCCTCTCAACCTACCCCTCTCTTTTGTCCATCACTGCCAGTACCCTTAGTCTAAATCGGCACGACTGTAATCTGTCTTTATTGTTCTATTTCCATTATGAACAGCAGTTATTTTGTGTTACAGATTCTAGCCCTTCCAAAGTTTATATCAAAGCTCAAGAGTCTGTAATAGACGTAAAACCTCATAATATAACATGTGTATCGCAACGAATGTAATGTGAGACATGTAGAATTTCTGATTAGATGAAGAGTTGTCGTGAATGGCCCTGGTATTGCAAGAATAAATAAATGAAATGCGACGACAATGTTCCACAGAGCAACCACGCCGTGTAAGATAATGAAAACGGAAGAATATGTGTTTCTGGCTGCTGTCACGGTGAAATCAGCCAAGCTAAAGAGAAAATTTGTGAAAAGTATAAAATTTTATGTGTCTGCTGCATTAGAGAAACAACTTCTGAAACGCTACTTCACTGCAATGATGTTGGCTATCCATACGTGACTGGTTAGATGATAAAAAGTTATCGAGATTAGAAACACAGTATCCAGTTGATGCACACAACACAATAAATAAACCATGAAAGAAATGATTACAATACTTTTTCTGCGAGTAAGGTTGTTGAAGTTAACAGTGTAATAAGAAAGCAAATTGTAAACTGACGAAAAATTACACATTATAGAGGACCGTAAGAACAGATGCCTGGCATGGTTTGACTCAGGCGCCGCTGGGAACTAGGAACGGGAGATTTTGACAGAGCCAGCGAAAATATACGACGAATATTAAAGAAACAATAATAAAGATTATGAAGATTGGTAATGAACTGTGTCCCGGAATTGTTGCAGTGGAGTACCAGACGCCTGTTGTACTGTTACAAAACGAATCCGAAAGTAAATCAGAAAATTAAGGCTACACGAAGAAAATACAGCAAATGGTTCAAATGGCTCTGAGCACTATGGGACTTAACTTCTGAGGTCATCAGTCCCCCAGAACTTAGAACTTCTTAAACCTAACAAACCTAAGGTCATGACACACATCCATGCCCGAGGCAGGATTCGAACCTGCGACCGTAGCGGTCACGCGGTTCCAAACTGAAGCGCTTAGAACCGCACGGCCACACCGGCAGGCAAAATACAGCAATCATTCAATTTATAACGTAGTATCAGTGTTAACAATACAGATTTTTTAGTCTTCACCCATCTTCAGTTGGCTTAACGCATTTATATCATCTTCAGTATTACGTTATTGTCGACAATATTTGGAAATCTACCGCTGTCCTGTGCAAGACTGACTTGTATATTTACGTTTACTTAATGGTTACAGACACTTGCTTTTATTTTGTAACTTTTATCTCGTTGTCTAGCCATTCTGTGCAGAGCATGCATGCCTTTCTAGTGCGATTGTGGGACCTTTCACAGACGTGAACGACATGGGACACTGTTGGTGCCCCAGGTCTGGAACAAACTCGAGATTCCACACGATACTGAGATACTGCACGATACGCAGTACAAGCATGTGACCCACCAGTATGGAGTGAGCCAAAGCACCGTGTTGTGCATCCCATAGGAAAACCGTCATTGTCCCATCACCTGCTACGTATGCAGGGCAGCAGAGTTTCTACGAAGAATAAGATTTTGTCTCTGGTCGTCAGTAGTCTTCACCGTTGAAACGATCTTTGGTTGTGATGAGGCTATAAACGTACACAGTCGTCATCCGTTCGCTACAGAAGACCCGCGGGGAACGGGCGAACTGTCGCTTCACTAACGGCTTAGCGTCAATGTTTGGGCAGGCCTCATTGTCGACTTCGCACGGTACAAATGCCGGGCGATCGGTATGGTTGAAAATGAACACGCTTCATGCACCATGATCGCAGTAATGAAAGCAACTTTTGAGGTGTGTTTATAATTGTCCACCATTTACTTGCACCATTTGTTTTTTTACGACGTCTTACTGGATTCTCGTATTCTGAAGTCTTGAGGAACAGTTTGACTCTTTTGTTGGAGAACGACACTTTGAAAATAGTACAGGTGATGTGGCTGATGCGTGACAGAGCAGCAGTTCACCACCGTATCATTGTGTAAGTAGGCTGTTTAGGTTCTTATATCGGTAACGCCACCGCCACGTAGCGCTCTGTATGAAAATCACTGGTTGTGCTGTGTGCAGTCTGTGGATGGGTGGCATTGTTGTAATATTCGCCATTGTAGTCTTGGGCAGTTGGCTGTTAACAGCGCGTAGCGTTGCGCAGTTGGAGGTGAGCAGCCAGCTGTGATGGATGTGGGGAGAGAAATGGCGGAGTTTTGAAATTTGTAAGAATGGATGTCATGAACTGCTATATATATTATGACTATTGAGGTAAATACATTGTTTGTTCTCTATTAAAATCTTTCATTTGCTAACTATGCCTATCAGTAGTTAGTGCCTTCCGTAGTTTGAATCTTTAATTTAGCTGGCAGTAGTGGCGTTCGCTGTATTGCGGTAGTTCGAGTAACGAAGATTTTTGTGAGGTAAGTGATTTGTGAAACGTATAGTTTAATTTAGTCAGGGCCATTCTATTGTTGGGATTACTGAAAGTCAGATTGCGTAGCGCTAAAAAAAAAAAAAATATTGTGTGTTAGTTTAAGCACAGTCATGTATAATTTATCTAAGGGGATGTTTAAATTGTTCATAAACGCCTCAGCGACATTTTCTCCAGGAGATGGTTAGTCCGAGGCAGCCCTGGTGCTTGGACACTTGATTTAGACTTGTAGGACATCTAAAGAATGGTTTGAATGCTGAACCAGTCGATGCTGCGATGTACAGACCCTTGAAAAGCATCGTTCCCCGTAGGTAGTAACGATATTCACCAACTGCTTAGAACATTCAAAAGAGTGTGGAAATTCGTGGTGAGACGAGAGAACCCCTGGACTGAATCCCACGGCTTCCGCTCTGAACATCTAGCTCTCTTACATTAACCACGAATAAACTGTTGTGTCATCCGAATAAGACACATCCAGGGCAAAAGCACCACAGGCGTGAAAACGCGAGCTGGTGCCAGTGCCATAGAGACTCGCCACTGGCGCGAGTTCCACCGGCGCCACGGACGACACTGATATCGACTTCGCTCCGGCCAATTGCCGGCCGAGTAAAATCTTCCAATGTCCGGACGACAACGACAAAAGCCCACTCGGAATATAGAAGAGTAGCTCTCGCCCACTTTGTTATAGGTCATCGTCCAGGGCTGACAGATAATGATGTTTATTGAATTCTTAGAAGTGAACAGGCAGTTGCTATGTACTGCAAAGTTTACCTACGATTATTTGCACTTAGCCACTGAGGGCCTTTTATGTGTTATATCACATGCAGTGTTGTAGACTTCATTATAAAAGTCGCAAAGATAAGTAATCCTTTTAACTTATTTGTGTGACTCTGTTACTCATTGTTTGAGTATTGGAGAACTTTGTTCTCCTATCCTGTTACCTGACCCTGGGGCACAGCTCTGTAATAGAGACAGGGAGAAATTGTCTTACAAGTGGAGGCCGCCAATTGTGAAATTCAGATTCGATTCATACTGCGCATAATAAAAGCTCATGGCCAGAGGAGTAATGTGGCAAAGCACCAAGATGCACTTCTCAGCCGTTGTCGAGAAAATCGACAGTTAAAAGAAACCGTTGCGGTGAAATACTCTCTACGATTAATAATTTTCGAGAGTGTCCTGGCGCAGCGGTAAGCGCTCGGGTTCGTAATCTGAAGGTCGCCGGATCGAATCCCGCGCAATCTAACTTTTTTTTATTATTAGTATATACATATATATATATTTGAATTACAAAAAACTAATAATAAAAAAAAGTTGCATTGCGCGGGATTCAATCCGGCGACCTTCAGATTACGAACCCAAGCGCTTACCGCTGCGCCAGGACGCTCTCGAAAATTATATTCATATATATATATATATGAATTGCTTATGCATGTTGGTGAAGGAGGATCGCTCTCCAATTGTAGCGCCTCCATTTTTCCGTTTGTTTAACAGGGTGTACCAAAGCTCTCCCGTCCGCACTGATTTTCGAAGATGTTATAAGTTGCGCTAGGGACCGCATCTACCTTCTTTCGAAGTTAGCAGGTAACTACGCTGTTATGCGGCGGCTCGTTTCGGCCCATTCAACATCTGTCCTTCAAGTGTAACGAGCGAGGAACGGAGTTTATATTTCATACCTGCCACAGCAAATTTGTGTTCGTGGGGTTTCTATTCTAATTCGAACATTTGACTTACGCTATACGTATTCGTTTCGGTATATCGTTTCTACGTCTTCCGTTAACTATACGTGGTTAACTTTATGAAGACAATTAATAACATTTGTGAAATACAACTTTGTTTGTGGAAAACATAATGATGTTCGAAGTCGCCAGTTTTTCCACGACAAACGACTTTCAACAACTTATTATATGCATAATTGTTGCAACTGATAGCCGGGAATTATATATATGAATTACAAAAAACAAATACTAAAAAAAAAAAAAAGTTTGCATGGCGCGAGATTCGAACTGGCGACCTTCGGATTACGAACCCGAGCGCTTACCGCTGCACCACAACGCTGTACAAAATTATTAATCGTAGAGAGTATTTCATCGCAACGGTTTCTTTTAACTGTCGAATTTCTCGACAACGGTTGAGAAGTGCATCTTGGTGCTTTGCCACATTACACCTCTGGCCATGAGCCTTTATTATGCGCAGTATGAATCGAATCCGAATTTCACAATTGGCGGCCTCCACTTGTTAGTCGTGTAGTGCACCAGAAGCCGTTTCACGAACTCACAAACCCGGCCTGCAACAGTGGCAACTCAGGCTGACATGAAATCGGGATCACCTCTTAGAAGTTAAAGGTGAACAATAATATTGAATCAATATATTAGCTGCTTAATTAGTACAAATATGCTTACATTTGCCAACACTCGCAAGATGTCCAAGACAAGAGAAGAAGTGAAGATGATTAAAAAATTAACAAAAGAGCGCATCTTGTCGTCTCTTTAGATCATTTTGTTTCGGGTGCATCTTTACATTTCTTTGCCCTCGAAACTTATATAGAGAAATTATTATAATACAGATATATGAGAAAAATACATGTTCGCCTGAGCGGCTAGTGTCCACTTATTATTCAATTTTTAAATGTCTGTTCTTTACAAATACTGTTTCTAAGTCCTTTCTTACTATTTCACTGGGGTCGGTATGGTAGGAATCAAGATTTTATTTTATTTTATTTACACGTCAAGTTCCGTAGGACCAATTTGAAGAACAAATCTCCAAGGTCATGGAGCGTGTGGATACATGAAATTACAACATAAAAATAATAACAGTTAAAAATAAAATGTTTATTAACCCAAAAAACCTCAAGCCATGAGTTCAAGTACACGCAGTCAATAATATAAGAATTAGCTTAATTTTTCAAGAAAATTCTCGGCAGAATAGACGGAGTGACCTATGAGGAAACTCTTCAGTTTCTATTTGAAAGCGCGTGGATTACTGCTAAGATTTATTAATTTTTGTGGTAGCTTACTGAAAATGGATGCAGCAGTGCACTGCACACCTTATTGCACAAGGGTTAAGGATGTCCAGTCGAAATGCAGGTTGAATTTCTGCCGAGTATTAACTAAGTGAAGGCTATTTGTTCTTGGAAATAAGCTGGTACTGTTAACAAGAAACGACAGTAAAAATATATACTGAGAGGCCAATGTCAAAATACCGAGACTAGTGAAACGGGTCGGCAAGAGGTTCACGAGCTTACACCACTTATTGCCCTAACCGCCCGTTTCTGAGCCAAAAATATCCTTTTAGAATGGGAAGAGCGACCCCAAAATACAATACCACACGACATAAGCGAATGAAAATAAGCAAAGCAGACTAACTTTCGTGTCGGGTGATCACTTACTTCAGATACCGTTCGAATAGCAAAAATGGCAGCATTAAGTCTTTGAACGTGGGCTTTCCACGACAGTTTACTATCTGAACACCTCGAAATTTGAACTGTTCGCTTTCACTAATCATATGCCCATTCTGCGAAATTAAAACACCGGGTTTTGTTGAAAAGTTTACAACGTGATTAATTTCGCGCGATGGAAATTAACAGGCTTTGAATGTACCTCTCCTCGGCTCTTTACCGTATCGATTTTATCCTAGACTGCTGAAAAGTCGTGGCCTAGTCAGATGAGCCTCGATTTCAGATGGTAAGAGCTGATGGCAGGCCTCGAGTGCGGTGCAGACCCCACGAAGCCACGAACCCAAATGGTCAACAAGACACTGTGGAAGCTTGTGGTCGCTCCATAATACTGTGCGCTGAGTCTACGTGGAACAGACTGGGTCCTCTGGCCCAGGTGCGTTATGGAGACCATGTACAGCCATTTATGGGCTTAATGCTCCCAAACAACGATTGATTTCTTAAGGACGACGATGTGTCATGTTAGCGTTTGAAGAATATTCTGGACAGTTCGAATGAATGGTTTGTCCACCCAGATCAGCCAACGTGAATCCCACGGAGCATCAATGAGATTTCAGTTTGTGAACAAAATCTTGCACCGGCACCGCTGTCGCAGTTATGGACGGCTGTAGAGGCAGTATGGCTCAGTATTGCGCAGCGGACCCCCAACGACTTGTTGACTCCAAGCTAGGTCGAGTTTCTGCTCTATGCCGGGCGAAAGGAGGTCCGACACGATAGTAGAAGGTATGCCATGGCTTTTTTCACGTCAGTTGTACTTTCATAGCTCCTGGGAATAAGCTATCTTCTGTCTGACGTCATCTCCTCCAGTCCTGCACGTCCTGCATCCATAGCTCAAAATAGCTATTGTAGTTATAACTATTTATTTTATAAAATATAAAAACCAATCGGTCTTTAATTAGCCTAACATTGTTAAAGAATGGAGTTACCTATTTATTTTATATCGTGTTCCTATATAATTACTTGTGAACTTAGTTCGTTGCATTAATGCACCTTACGAGGCCCGTGCGCTGCAGCGGTTTGGTGACAGCGTACTGACTCACACTTGACTAAGCCGCGAGCGAGATTCGCGGGGAGGGAGGTGACCAGGTGCGGCGACCCGAACGTGAAGTCGCTTGAGGTGAATGCACGCGACGTTGACGGTTGCGTCTGTATTGCGAACTTTTCGGAGTAAATTAACCAACAGCTGGACTCAACCACCTTATACTCTTTTTCTGATATTTATCTACGTTACATACGTCACTTAATTCATTTAAATCTTATGCTTTGTCGTTTTTAGACGCATTCTTTTTTTTATTTTATTTACTTATCGCTCGGTCACGCGACGATTCTTGTGTCAGAATATTATTATTTTTTGTGTCAGAATATTTTTAAATTTGTACTATAAGTGTTAATTCATGCTATTTAAAGTTTACAGTTTACTAGTACACACGGGGCGATCGACACTATTCCCTCATTCACACAGATACATTCCGGGACGAAACACGAAATAACGACACCAGAACTTATCCACTTATGCGGGGTACATTTTTCTTTTTTTAATTCCGCACGTATATTCGTTGACTATGTTCTTGTGTATATTTAGCTAATGTAGATATCATAAACAATAAGCAGCGGCGGTAGTTGTAAATCAAGTCCGAAGAAAGTGTGCTGCCATGAGCTCTCTTTGATAGGCTGCTTTAACTATGAAGGAAAAGTCATTTGATTTTGTGGTGTGCGTAGTGTAAGACCTTCGGTACACACACCATCAGATTATTTGACACTCTATGCGAGTGTCAGCAATATGTCTCGTGGTCTTATCGTGGCGTGTTTATCTTCTGTCTTTAAGTCAGACGATAGAAATGCCACTTGCACGCTTAGAGTAGCAGATTGACGGTGACCAACTTTAAACAGAACTTGATTAATTTTCACACACATTTATTAAAATAATGAAAAGCATAGAAATTACTTAACTTCGTTCTGGATGCTATTTACAATTGACAATCTGAAGTTCCTTTGGTCTTGGTACGTTAATCTTATTCTCACAAATCTCTGATACTTGACAAAGTGTCTATACATTTATCTTCATGGCTATGTACAGGAATATGATAATCTTATTATGCGCAGACTGAAACTTGACTATATACTGGTACAGACTAATGCAGACTGGTACAGACTGGTGCAGACAAATGGAGGCTGACTAATCCGAGGTCTGTACACTCGTTATAATACCTCGCACATTCAGGCATCATTGCGCGAGTGTGATCTGCTAGGTGGAATGGTTCTACGTTAGCAGCAATCTCATTGGCTGCTTTACATATTAATACGCGGATCGGCGGAAGCAGAATTTGGTCCGTCTCTAAGACAGCACCATCCCGTATTGCAGAGACAGACGAACACTGCGCCTGTGCTGTTGTGCTTAGTGGGGCGCTCTCTATTGGGAAAGTTGTGTACACACTGACTATGTACACAACAGATTTATCAGTAAGTTGTAGACCTAAAAAAGAACTACAAAAATATCTGTGAGAGCATAAGGTTATCTTTTTCAGTTGAGTCACATTTATCTGTTTTGTAAGTGTTGAAAAGGGCGCTTTCAAAAGACAAGAATCATCCATCTTGGTCAACCACAAAATATAAATGTATGTTCTCACAGAATTTCATTTAGACCTTTTTGAGTTCTTCAACCCTGAAATAGCTCTCATGTGCTATCAAGACAGTACCCTGCTGGATAACGTTTTTATTTAATTTGGATGGTGAAATTTTAACGGCTGAACTGACTTCGATGAAACGTAGCTAAGAACCATCCAGATTAAACCAGCTCTCAAATAGGGAGAATAAATAAATAAAATCGGACCTTTCGTTTGGGAGCTATGAATTTAAAACACCACTCTGTTAATGTAGCGTGTTGAAAATAATAATCGAATATAAAATCCTGGAAGAAGTTCACACATTCAACTCTCAGGGCTGTTATGGCTCTCATCTTTATGATGATGAACTCGAACGGATACTACACAGGCTCTTACGCGTGTGAGGTACGATTAAGAGAACGCTTCTGAAGAAAACCAGGAAGTAGACGGAACTTAAATTTCTGATACTATGATTGTACCTTTACTGCTCTATGGACCCAAACTATGGACTCAAGCGGCCAAACAATCACAGGGAATTCATGCGGAAGTAATGAGACTTCTATGACATTCGAGTGGATACAAATTAGATCATAAGAGGCACACTGAGATAAGAGATGGTTCAAAAATGGTTCAAATGGCTCTGAGCACTATGGGACTTAACATCTCAGGTCATCAGTCCCCTAGAACTTAGAACTACTTAAACCTAACTAACATAAGGACGTTGTATACATGGAAGAATCCTGGAGATACTAAAAGGTATCAGATAGATTATATAATGGTAAGACAGAGATTTAGGAACCAGGTTTTAAACTGTAGGACATTTCCAGGGGCAGATGTGGATTCTGACCACAATCTATTGGTTATGAACTGCAGATTGAAACTGAAGAAGCTGCAAAAAGGTGGGAATTTAAGGAGATGGGACCTGGATAAACTGAAAGAACCAGAGGTTGTAGAGAGTTTCAGGGAGAGCATAAGGGAACAATTGACAGGAATGGGGGAAAGAAATGCAGTAGAAGAAGAATGGGTAGCTCTGAGGGATGAAGTAGTGAAGGCAGCAGACGATCAAGTAGGTAAAAAGACGAGGGCTAGTAGAAATCCTTGGGTAACAGAAGAAATATTGAATTTAATTGATGAAAGGAGAAAATATAAAAATGCAGTAAATGAAGCAGGCAAAAAGGAATACAAACGTCTCAAAAATTAGATCGACAGGAAGTGCAAAATGGCTAAGCAGGGATGGCTAGAGGACAAATGTAAGGATGTAGAGGCTTGTCTCTCTACGGGTAAGATAGATACTGCCTACAGGAAAATTAAAGAGACCTTTGGAGAGAAGAGAACCACTTGTATGAATATCAAGAGCTCAGATGGCAACCCAATTCTAAGCAAAGAAGGGAAGGCAGAAAGGTGGAAGGAGTATATAGCGGGTTTATACAAGGGCGATGTACTTGAGGATAATATTATGGAAATGGAAGAGGATGTAGATGAAGGAAGACGAAATGGGAGATACGATACTGCGTGAAGAGTTTGACAGAGCACTGAAAGACCTGAGTCGAAACAAGGCCCCGGGAGTAAACAACGTTCCATTAGAACTACTGATGGCCTTGGGAGAGCCAGTCCTGACAAAACTCTACCATCTGGTGAGCAAGATGTATGAGACAGGCGAAATACCCACAGACTTCAAGAAGAATATAATAATTCCAATCCCAAAGAAAGCAGGTGTTGACAGATGTGAAAATTACCGAACTATCAGTTTAATAAGTCACAGCTGCAAAATACTAACGCGAATTCTTTACAGACGAATGGAAAAACTGGTAGAAGCGGACCTCGGGGAAGATCAGTTTGGATTCCGTAGAAATGTTGGAACACGTGAGGCAATACTAACCTTACGACTTATCTTTGATGAAAGATTAAGAAAAGGGAAACCTACGTTTCTAGCATTTGTAGACTTAGAGAAAGCTTTTGACAATGTTAACTGAAATACTCTCTTTCAAATTCTGAAGGTGGCAAGGGTAAAATACAAGGAGCGAAAGGCTATTTACAATTTGTACAGAAACCATATGGCAGTCATAAGAGTCGAGGGGCACGGAAGGGAAGCAGTGGTTGGGAGAGGAGTGAGACAGGGTTGTAGCCTCTCCCCGATGTTGTTCAATCTGTATATTGAGCAAGCAGTAAAGGAAACAAAAGAAAAAATCGGAGTAGGTATTAAAATTCATGGAGAAGAAGTAAAAACTTTGAGGTTCGCCGATGACATTGTAAATCTGTCAGAGACAGCAAAGGACTTGGAAGAGCAGTTGAACGGAATGGCCAGTGTCTTGAAAGGAGGATATAAGATGAACATCAACAAAAGCAAAACGAGGATAATGGAATGTAGTCAAATTAAATCGGGTGATGCTGAGGGAATTAGATTAGGAAATGAGACACTTAAAGTAGTAAAGGAGTTTTGCTATTTAGGGAGTAAAATAACTGATGATGGTCGAAGTAGAGAGGATATAAAACGTAGACTGGCAATGGCAAGGAAATCGTTTCTGAAGAAGAGATATTTGTTAACATCGAGTATAGATTTAAGTGTCAGGAAGTCGTTTCTGAAAGTATTTAAATGGAGAGTAGCCATGTATCGAAATGGACGATAACTAGTTTGGACAAGAAGAGAATAGAAGCTTTCGAAATGTGGTGCTACAGAAGAATGCTGAAGATAAGGTGGGTAGATCACGTGACTAATGAGGAGGTATTGAATAGGATTGGGGAGAAGAGAAGTTTGTGGCACAACTTGACCAGAAGAAGGGATCGGTTGGTAGGACACGTTTTGAGGCATCAAGGGATCACAAATTTAGCATTGGAGGGCAGCATGGAGGGTAAAAATCGTAGAGGGAGACCAAGAGATGAATACACTAAGCAGATTCAGAAGGATGTAGGTTGCAATAGGTACTGGGAGATGAAGAAGCTTACACAGGATAGAGTAGCATGGAGAGCTGCATCAAACCAGTCTCTGGACTGAAGACCACAACAACAACAACAACCTAAGGACATCACACACATCCATGCCCGAGGCAGGATTCGAATCTGCGACCGTAGCGGTCGCGCGGTTCCAGACTGAAGCGTCTAGAACCGCTCGGCCACCAGCGGCCGGCTGAGATAAGAGATCTGGTCCATGTTATGGGAACAGCAGAAAAGATCAAACAGTACAGGAAGCAATTGCATGACCATCCACTACTTACAGATGAAAGTCGGGTAGCGAGAAACCTAATGACCACAGACACAACGGTAGAAGAAATACCTACATAGGGAGAAACGATCACCACGATAAAACAAGGGAAATCAGAACTATTACGGAAAGATATAGGTGTTCGTTCTTTCCTCGCTCTATACGAAAATTATGAATGGAGTCATAGACAATTGTGAAGGTGGTTCGATGAACCTTCTGCCAGGCACTTAAATGTGATTTGCGAAGTTCCCATGTAGATATAGATATAGATGAAACATAGGACTATCACGAAAAAATATGGTCAGCCTTAAATTGCTTATTTTCTGATCAAACAATATGTGTAACTCTAAAACATGGCGATCATATTTTGGCGAAGTTATAATTAAAAATTTGTAACTACCTCTCCCAGTGTCGGTCATTCCATAGAACGAAGAGAATGAAACTTTCTCTTAAATTTTACTCGGAAATATCATTTAATGGCCCAGGTGTACATTTAAATTTCTTTAGAAAATAATGTTTTGTACTTTGACGGTACAATGGTTGAAGTACGTTCGAAGCTCATCTCAGCGTCAGTATTGTAAACGGTAGTAGCACGTAATCTAATATCGCTTTAGAATACATGCAAAATTTGGCTTATAGTCCGAGGATCCAACGAAAGAATCGTTGTTCTTCTTATTAGTACTATTACATTGTTCTTCCACAGCACCTCGGACGAACTTGCCTGTGTGCAGGTCACGGAAGGAGTTTTCTACAGCATTCCAATGTTTACAGTTATTGCAAGATGAGTGAAAAATGTTTATTCGTGTGTGTTTACAGTGTCAAGGAACACTGCATTATTTTGTGTAAGTATATTGAAAGGTGAGTGTGTTAATTTTTGTATGAATGTTTCTTGTTTTGAATGTCTTAAATCACGCTCGTAAAGTTTGAATTATTTAGACATGAGCGTGCAACCTCGACAGAGGTGGTGTGCCGCACGGATGGCAGTCAGAGATTATCTTTGCTCTGCCAAGATGCGCGCCAGAGTTATCTATTGATTGCGAGGAGAGGAGAGGAGACAGTTAGTCGAGCTCTGTTAGAATTGTACAGTCGAGTTTTGGTATAGTAGCAATGGAGATACTTGAAATTATGTTATGAATCAGTACAAGACTTATTCCGAAAAGAAAAAGAATTGATTTTTCCATTGATAGGACTGTATTTATGAAGAATGGGTTACGGGTAAGGATTATTTTTGTTTTATTTGCGGCGGTGGTTTGATAACCAGCAGTTTTGTTCGCCAGACATCCGGATCAAGAATGTTTTTGCCTTTGAATTTTTGTTAAGATTTATCGATCATTCAGAGAGAAATGGATTTACGAGTTAGATTTTGGAATTTTGTTTAAGGACAAATTACATTTAAGGAGAAGTTAAATTTTTTTAATTCTCAGATTATTGTTACGTGATTATAGAGAAAGCTTAACTATATTTGATATTTCATTAAACGTTATGAAATCAAAGGAAATGGAATTGGAATTCAATTCATTTCACCCAGAGTCAATGTTCACATCCCGAGAGTCAATTAATTTTCGAATCATTTAAAAAGAATTATCAAAAATTGTGAACCAGGAATGATAGAAATGTTTCTACACCACGCGGTACGCCACTGCATATCTCTGTAGCTAGATTTGACAGCTCTGTTATCGAGACGCGCTGCAGTTACGTGAGCACTTTGCACCCAGGTACCACAAACTGTCTGATGAAGAGATTCTTTCTTTAATTAAATTTCACAGGGGCAAACTTTACTTTCAAAGTAATCATTTTCTTTCTATCAAAGTTCACAGTCAGATTCTGTGATACAATAAATTTCGGACAGGGCATAATTTTCTTAAGATTTTCGCAAAATTATATATGGATTTTCACAGTTGAATGTTTTGTCACCAGCAGTTAACAGTAAGCAGTCTGACGTGAATGAGTATTTGAATTACAGGTATGCATTGAAGATGTAAACGACGTTTCAATGGCAAATATTGTAAGAAATAGAGTAGTATCTAAATATAGGAAGACATTGAAATTCCTTTTATAATAAACGCCTGCTCTGTTCCAGGTATGCATAAAAGATGTATCCGATGTTTCGATGGCAGGTATTGTAAGAAATAAAGTAGTATTTAGATGTAAAGAGACTTTGAAATTGTATTGCTCGAAACGCCTCCTTTATTCTAAAGCGAAAGATGTACCCCCTTCCTCTGGTCTCTATGTTGTGAATGAGCTCCTAAAAGCTATAAATCTAGTTTAAATCTTGGTAATTATTCTGCAATTCACAGTTAAGTGCCTTGCAGACGGTTCATCGAACCACCTTGAAGCTATTTCTCTACCGTTCCATTCTCGAACGGCGTGCGGGAAAAACGTGCACTTAAATCTTTCTGGACGAGTTCTGATTTCTGTCATTTTATCATAACCATCATTTCTCCATATGTAGGTGGGCGCCAAAAGAATATTTTCGTAATATATCCGTGTCAGTCTATCCCATTTTTGGCTATAATACGAAACGAACTGCTCTTCTATGAACTTCTACGAACTGATGTCCTACATCAGTTCCATGTGGGACGGATCCCACACTGCACAGCAATACTCCAGAAGAGGGAGGACAAGCGTGGTGTAAGCAGTCTCTCTAGTAGACCTGTTGCATGTTCTAGTTTGTAAAACAAATAAATAAAAAAATAAAATCAATTATTAATTATGTATGATAGTGATTGGTTGTAATTAATATTTGCTTATCTGGAACGTGGACGTTTAATTATTTGGTATCAGACGCTTGACAATGGCTTTTTCGTAAATGCAATGTTATTCGTAGTTGACCGTGAAATAAGACTCAAATAATCGGACTTAGTATTTAAATCGTTTCCAAAGACTGCTGCGGTAGGTGCGGACTCAATATCTAAATCTCAATATTAGAATAATTTGCCAGCCATCTCAATACGTCGTACAGAGGTGACTGTCTACTAAACATAAAAAAGTTTACACAGTTAGTTAAATAAGATATATTCAACGAATAAGCGTACAGTTAAATAATTCTACTTACTTTCATAAATATAAATTATTTACAGAATCGAGTGCCTAGTAAGATTGCAACTCGCAGTGTTCTTATATAACATCAAATATGGCGGTGTGCCAGTTAATAAAATATACGTGCTTCCCGCACCCGCTATTCTACTCGACCTACTGCTTCTTAATGAAACATAAGGGTGTCATAATTGTATTTTGTTTTATAAGCGGCATAGCGCTACACTTCTTTGCCATAGGCTTTATTTATTTGTCAGAGATTAATTATTTAATTAAGATTTCGCGTTTCCGAGGAAACTCACGCACTGCATGCAAATGTGCCTTTATATTGCCCCCTGAACTGCGAGGCGAAAGGACACACCTGCAGGCGAGCAATTCACCTAAAGGCACAAGAAAATCTAAGTTATGTACAACTATTTACATGACATACATTATACAGTATATTATATAAAATATTTAAATGACGCGCGTGCGCCGTAAAAGTTCTTATGTTGGCAAAATAGAGTGCGCACATGCGCAGAAGCGTCTTTGTGACTCCGGCACTGCCGTTATATCGTAAATTTAGATCACGCGGCACAGTATTACAGTTCATATTGTTCGTGTGCACGCGCGTTTCGTAGTCGTTGCACAAAGAAAATATTCCACCAAGATTACATATGAAGAGTACATTCTATAACAGGTAACTTAATTTTAAAATTACGATATTTGTTATAATCAATACAACTTTAGATTGTCGAATATTGTTAGTTACGTAGTATTGCATTGAAATGCTTCAAAGAAAAACGTCTTCTTGTTTCACGTGCGTTGACCTACACACATCGTGTCGTTATTACAGTTTATATTCATCTGCTGCACAGTAATGTTTCACAGGTTAGTGTCGTCGTGGTAAAGTTTTTTGATCACATTAACATCACTGTATAACAACGTAATTGATACATAAGCACGTCCATTCCCTACTTCCATTGTAGTCGTTGTGATGCAGTTCGTTGTGACAACAAGTATTGTTTATTTACAGATCGGACGTGACCCGTCGAGTAATTGGTCCATATGCAGTTCGTTTTCAATATTCCGTGGAAGCTTGGTTGCAGAACCTCGGACGGCACATAGCTGGCGTCGATCCTTTGACAGTCAAGGTAAGTGTGTCCGTCACATTTCGAGAACATTCCATTCCCTGAAGTTCCAACCACTCGTCGTGTTGTTTTCTGGACAGGCACGTTGTGACCATTTAATCCAGTTAACATCTTGAAGTTAGATACTGTAGTAATGTCACTAGACGATGCACCAATTATGCACTTCACATATTCAGTTTTCTTTGCTAAATATAGCTCACCTAAATGTTCGTAGTTACTTATCAAAGAAATCGTTCATCGCGTTTACAAAGGTACGATGCGTGATGAATATCATTAACAGTTTCTTTCATATAGGTTTCTGCGCAGTTGCAGACTTAGTAATGTACGTTAATGTCCGTGAACAGTGGTTCACTACGCAATTTTTTTTTAAAGTTTTTCACTTTTTGGCACTCGTTATCGGTCAAATTTTCACATTGTAACAGTTACATTATACATCATTTTTTAAAAAAACATAAGTAATCATACATATACACGTCACATATTTTCTTAGCATAAGCATAATACAGTTACACATAAACATGTTTACATCATCATTACATTATGTCACATTTGATTACTTGAATTGCAGATATTTACATTCTCTTTAACGGTTTTGCTGGGTTTTTATCGATGTTTTTTTGTGATGTCATCTGAAATTAAGATAGGTTAAACACAACATTCATTACATCAGTAGGCAAGACCAGGCGTTTTCACTACTCAATAAATATTCAAAATAATAAGATACGGAAAACTGTTAGATTCCTCGCGTTTTGTGCGTGTGTGTATAGTGTCTGTGTGGCCTTGGCTACTGGTAGATGCTTTTCTTGCTGAGAGATGTGCGTCATCTATTTCTCGAAGTAAAAGATCCCTTCACAGATGACGTCTGTCGGTTCGTCAGGTGTCATACCAAGTCAGTGGTACCTACAGTCACAAATGTTCCGTGAAAAATTAGTATATCATTCACTGCTGCGTAATCATATATTTTCCCTTAATATTCAGTCTTCTTGGTAGTGCCGCGGCGTTGAAGGAAAGTTCTTCTGTCTTCAACTGCGTCACTGGAAAATCTGAAATGAGCATTTCTATACTGCTTATTATCTATGCTGTAGCAAACAGAGTTTTGCGAGTTGCTTAGCAATGTTTTCATGGCTATGACTTTGACATTATTTAGCATGAAATACTCTAAGATCTCGGTGTGCGTATAGCCCAATAATTTTGTTAGTTCTAGGATGTTGTAACAGATACGCACCAGGATGCGGTATGTTAACAATAATATAAGGTCCTTCATATAGCAGACGCCACTTAGCATTGCGTCGCTTGAGTGCTACAGATTTATGATGAGTTCGAAGTAGTACAAGCATTCCTGCCTTGAATTTTTGTTTTCTTTTTGTTATCTTTGTGTGATGTTTGTTTCGTATCTGTGCATGATGTGTCAGTGTAGTCAATACTTCTTTTATTTTCTGTTCAGGTGTGATTTCCTTGTGTGACAACTTAGGTAATGGTTCTATCCATTGATCGTTCTGTTTGCAATTGAACATGATCTCGTTAGGTGTGTAATTTGTATTGTAAATATTTAAGTTATTGTGTACGTCTTCGAAAAGACTTAGGTAGGACACCCAATTAGTATGTTTTGATGAAATATAGGTCCTCATGAATCGGTTTAGTTCTCATAAAAGTCTCTCAGTCGCGTTATATTGTGGACTAAATCTTGAAATAAATATACTTTTAATGTTATTGCCCTTCAAGAAATTTCGCCATTTGTACCCAGAGTAGTATGCTGCATTATCTGACAGAATTGCTTTAGGTTTTCCCACGTGCGTCAGATAATCACTTGAGAATCTTCGTATTATAGCATTTGCAGTGGCGGATTTTAAAGCATAGAGTTTTACATGTTTAGAAAATATATCGTAAAAAGCTAAGATATATTTGAAGCCTCTAGAGCTTGCTGGATGCGGTCCACTGATGTCAGTACACAGAATTTCCAGGGGTTTACTCGGTAAAATAGAACGTAAATCTGTTTTTGTGGATAAATTCTGAGGTTTTGATTTTTGACATATGACACATGTTTTCAATCCCCTGTAAATTTTTTCTTCTCATATTGCTAAAATAACAGTATGTGCTGAGCTTTGCCAAACACTTTTTCGTCCCATAATGACCCCAAACTAAGTGTGTGCCTAATCAAATTATTTTCAGACTCTTTGGGAATGCATATACACCAGTTAGTAGCATTTGGATGTCGGCGATAAAATAATACATCATTGTGTAACTTGTAATACTTAGTCAAAGGATGATTGTGTTTTGCTACCAGTAATGTTATTATCTTATACCAATGAGGATCAGATTTTTGTAATTTAGCCATGTTTTTGCACATATCAATATAATATTGGTGATACTGCTTGTCTTGCATTTAGAGAATCCTGTAGTCATTTATATTTTCTAAGTCACTGTTGGCTTCATTAATACATTGTGGAAGTCTAGAAAAAGCGTTGGCAACGGTGTTGTCCTTACCTTTTATGTACTTAATTTCAAAAGAGTAGTTCTAAAGAGTAACTGCCATCGTGATAGTCTAGGATGTACAAGTTTACAGGTTAACAAAAATGTCAGGGCCTGGTGATCGGTATAAATTACTGTATGTTCGCCAAATAAATAATAATTGAAATTCTTGAATGCCCAGACTAATGAAAGTGTTTCTAACTCAGTAGTGGAGTATGTACGCTCACATTCACTTAGAGTACGACTTGACAATCCAATAATTCTTATGTGTTCCTTTTCTTTATTCTTTACAACTTGAAATAGGCAACAGCCCAAGCCAGCCCATGAAGCATCACAAGTCATACAAAAATCTAAATTGAAATCTGGATGGCTCAATATGTTTGCATTCACTAAAGCATCTTTAATTGTATTAAAGTCATTCTGGCACTGTTCCGACCAGATCCAAAATTGATTCTTTCTGAGTAGATTTAACAGATGTTTACTGTTCAAAAGTGGTTGTGGTACAAAACGTCTGAAAAATGAACATAGCCCAAGGAATGATGTTAACTGCTTTTTTGTTCGAGGTCTAGGAAAGTTTCTGATGGCATCTAATTTACTGGGATCAGGACGTATGCCCTGTGAATTAATGATAAGTCCTAAATATTTTATTTCACTGCAACTAAATTTTTATTTTCTAAGATTGGCTGTGACTCCATCTTGTGCAAATTTTTCTAAAATTCTTTGAAGTGTGTCAATGTGTTCATTCCAAGACTGTGTATCTGTCAGTACATCATCTACATAGTGTGTGACTGTCTCAACTAAATAATCGCTAAGCGCGGTATCCAGGGCTGTAATGAATACTCCAGAACTGACATTCAATCCGAAGGGTAGAACACAAAACTGACAGGTCCGCCCCCCGAATATAGATGCAGTACATTTCCAAGAATCAGGAGTGATACCTACTTGCCAAAATGAATTAGCGAGATCTATTGTGGAAAAATATTTTGCATCTAGAAATTTCTGTAATTGCTCTTCTAAATTTTCGGGTTTCGTGGGAACCGGTAAAATTATTTCATTAATTGCTCGTGCGTCTAACACTATCCTAGTGCTACCTTTTGGTTTTTTGACAACAAGTAGAGGACTACAGTAAGGTGAGGTGGATGGTTCAATGACTTTCCAGTCTAACATTTGTTTTAGTTCTTGCCACACAGCAGGTCGTTGAGATAACAGTACGTTATATGTCTTATGGTAGAAGATCTTGTGAGGCTTAATTTCAGTCTTGTACACATATGTGTTGATAACACCTAATCGTTTGGTAAAACCTTGTAAATATTTGGATAACACTTCCTGTAGTTTCATACGTTCATGTACACTGAGAGCTGTAGCTTCATTTATCTTATGATAAAGCAATGTTTTCAAGTCCATTAGCTCTGTGTCAGATGAGTGTGTGTGCGTGTCTTGAATGTCGTTGTCAAGTACTAACTGAACCTTGTACCCTGTACAGTGTTTGTCATGCTTTAGAGTTCTCCTGTCCAAATCAATAATAATTACATTCCCTTTATCATTTAAAATACATTTACCTTTGGAGAAGTCTATAATGCAGTCCTTCTCGCTCATAATATCTAATCCTAATATGCAATTTCTCACAAGGTTTTGTACAACCAGGAATGGCCATTGTACGGTTCCATTACCTATTTTAATGTTTACAAAAACTTGCTTCTTAACCCTACATGACTTATTACCTAGAGCAGTAGTTATTTTACAGTTTTAGGCGAGAAACTCAGGCATAGGCTCCAATTCACACATCTTCTTATAGAAATTAAAAGACAAAACGCGCACAGCTGCACCTGCATCTAAGATAATAGTAGTTGGAATCCCACCTACTACACCAATAGTAGACGCTAAAACAATTTCATTTGTGTTTGAACGACATTGTGTACTGTCTTGCAAAAGTTCATCTGATATATTCTCATTGTGGTTGTACCTTATAAATAAAACAGGTAGTTTTTGTTTACAATTATTAGGCATATCAATATTTTGTTGTTCAATGGCGGTGTCAAATAACTGATTAACAATGAAGTCGCCGCCCAAGAATTCTTCAGCCACGACCCGGTGCATAGAAGTGACTGTTTCTAGTTTGTTGGATTAGCATTTGTATTGGTACTGACACAGATTGAGATTGCGTATCAGGTGTCACTTCTACTATATTCACATTCGGATATTGCCTGTTGTGATCTCCAAACTTATGCGGTTGTTGTTGCTGTTGCGCATTATGACTTACCTGTCGGTCGTAAGGTATGCTCCAATTTTGTCCTGGTAGCTGCTGTGGTACAGCAGTGTTTGAATGAAAGTATTGATCGCTACGAGTCCAGCCTTGAAGCTGTCTTGGCTCGTAGTTATTATTGTTTCTGTTTCTGTTTCTGTTTGTGTTTTTGTTGTTATATTTGTATCCGTTGTTACTGTTGTTGTTGTAGTTATTACCGCGGTGCCTTTTGTATGGATTGCCGCATGAAGTGTTATTACTGTTGTAACTATTGTTTGTATTGGAATACGCGTGTTGATTTTGATTTCCGTATTGAGACGGCATGGGAGTTTGCTGTTTTTGCTGTACCGCGTATCCAACTGTGGGCGCGCCAGAACTGAGTTGGCAAGCCTGCATGTTTTGCATACCACTAGTATAAACATTGTGGCTGCTGTTTTGCCACACGAAGCGCTGATCTTCTAGTAACATGTCAACCGAATCTAAAGCTGTTAAAAAATATTCTGGATCGTCATCCGGGATATGTAAGAGCTTTTCTTTAATGTTGAAAGGCAATTTGGCCTTCAACGCACGGAGTATATCACGTGTTGCGACTGGTTCGTCCAAAAAATGTCCCATGTGCAAGTATTTTTCAAAATATCTGGGTAAGTTACCATTTTTACTGTTAAGAGTTTCAAGTTCTAAAATTTGTCTTCTGAGTCGCTCCTAGACGGATTGCGACCAGAATTTGTTCAGAAAGGCACGCTCAAACTCACTGTATGTGGTACATACGTCAGCTTGACTGAATGCCCAGACAGCTGCATCGCCTTGTATGTGACCGACAATATATGAAATCTTTTTCCGGTCACTCCAAGTGCGTGGAGATGCGGTACTAAAAGATTTAAGAATGATCACCGGATGAATGGTTCGTTTTTCTGGGATAAAAGTCTGAAATTGCCTGTGTTTTATTAAGCTTTCTTCTTCCTTTGCATTATGATATGGATTTGTTCCACCGTAATTACTGTAATGTTCAGATGGCGAGTAATTACGATAATGTTGCTGTGGTTTACCATGATAATAGCTTGTGTTTGTGTTTGCACGTCGTGGTGTGTTGTTGTCGTGGTGTGTTGTTGTCGTGGTGTGTTTTGTTCTTGTGTGCTTGTCGTGTGCGGTATGTGTGCGTCATAATCGTATGTATATTGGTTTCTAAACTGTACATTTTGACTGATATTTTCGTTACATTTAGACTGTGGTTAATCCGTGAATTGTTTCATTGGTACAGTGACAGACTGTACTGCGTCACTAATCAGCTGTTTGTTATTAGTGATGTATTCCGCTACGGAGTCGTGCACAGTTGTTGGTAAATTTTCACGTATGCATCTATCAAATTGTTTGTCTTTGTTCTCGACCCAATCATGAAATTCTTTATTAATATTTTGAAAATGAGCTGTGGCATCAGATTGTAAGATGTCAGTCAGGTGTTGTTCAACATCGTCAAATTTATTCTGCACGTCAGTAATTCGTTTTTCAGGGTTGTCATGTACTGAAGGATATGTTTGAATTTGTTCAGTAAGAGCTTCACACGTGACATTAAGGTTTTTTACTCGTATCTGTAAAAGTGCTACATCATTTGTAGTCTTTTCTTGTATCGTATTAAGCTTGGAAAATTTCGTACTGAGTTCAGTCATCTGTTTGGTCAGTGTGGCGTCTATAAGTTCCACACGTTTACATAAAGTGTCATTACCTGTCTTGATTGCTATGAGGTCAGATTTAATTTCGTCATTTTGTGACTTTAACTGTTCATTTTGTGTCTTTAACTGCTCATTTTGTGTCTTTAAGGTTGCCATATATTCTGCGTTTTGTTTCATTAGCATTTGTAACATGTTGGCAATGTTTACTGTTTACAAGGTCATTAGACGTGACGTCATGTATTAACATGGACTCTGACTGCGACTTTGAAATTTTTGTGGTTCACGGCCTATTGTCAAAATTTCCGTTAACACTTGCGTCAATATTTGATGAATCGTCACTACCGGTTACTGTCGTAAAGTCATTTTCTAACATTTGTCTCTCGTCAGAGTCGGATTGCGTCTGAATAGTATGTCTTTGCTGTTCCATCTTTGCGTATTGTTTTCTAGTTATGATCAAGCCATAAGTAAGATATGCTTCAAGAAAATGAACTTTGACACTGGTTTTAAAATAAAATGCAGTTGAACATGAATCGCTCGTAGCAACAATGGCTGTTTGTTAATTTAAAAATGTAAACTGAATATCGGATTATTCTTAATAGCTGCTGGCCATGTTACAAAGTATCGTACAGAAGTCGGCCATATTGTACAGTCGTGTATTGGTATTGTTGCAGAAGTTATTGTTTTAGGAAAAGCACTGAGAATGAAATTTATCACTGAAAACTGCTACGCGCGAAAGAAATACTACAGAATCTACTGAAGAGCTAATACACTGAATTATGCGTCTGGTCAAGCCTGCCAATGCAAAGATGCTGCGTCTTACCTTATTTTGCTGGAAGCTTCGTTGCGTCTTCCCGAAAAATTTTAGAATTGGAAAATATCTTCAGATATTTGTTATTTCTCATATATTCAAGTCCAGGTCCAGAAAGTTGATTTTTCACATGAAACAAAGAGAACAATGTAACACATGACGAAATTGAACAACGTCCTGTCACAGTCGCCAATATAAAATAAATAAATAAAAAATAAAATATAATATAAATTATTAATTATGTATGATAGTGATTGGTTGTAATTAATATTTGCTTATCTGGAACGTGGACGTTAAATTATTTGGTATCAAACGCTCGACAATGGCTTTTTCGTAAATGCAATGTTATTGGTAGTTGACCGTGAAATAAGACTCAAATAATCGGACTTCGTATTTAATTCGTTTCCAAAAACTGCTGCGGTAGGTGCGGACTCAAAATCTAAATCTCAATATTAGAATAATTTGCAGCCATGTCAATACGTCGTACAGAGGTGACTGTCTACTAAACATAAAAAGTTTACACAGTTAGTTTAATCAGATATATTCAACGAATAAGCCTACAGTTGAATAATTCTACTTACTTTCATAAATATAAATTCTTTACAGAATCGAGTGCCTAGTAAGATTGCAACTCGCAGTGTTCTTATATAACATTAAAAAGGGCGGTGTGCCAGTTAATATAATATACGTGCTTCCCGCACCAGCTATTCTACTCGACCTACTTCCTCTTAATGAAACATAAGGGTGTCATACTTGTATTTTGTTTTATCAGCGGCATAGCGCTGCAGTTCTGTGCCATAGGCTTTATTTATTTGTCAGAGATTAATTATTTAATTAAGATTTCGCGTTTCCGAGGAAACTCACGCACAGAATGCAAATGTGCCTTTATAAGTTGTTCTGCCAATAAATAACAGTCTTTGATTTGTTTCACCTACAGAATTCTCTATGTGATCGTTCCAGTTCAGGTTATTCCTAATTGTAATCCTTAAGGATTAAGTTGAATTTACAGGTTTGTGTGATTTGTGTAACTGAAATGTTAGCGGATTTATTTTAGTACTCATGTGGATGGCTGTACACTTTTCACTATTTAGTGTAAAATGCTACTTTCGCACCATACACTTATTTTGTCTAGGTCATTTTGCAATTGGGTTTGATCATTTGATAACTTTCTAACACGGTAGATGACTGCGTTATCTGCAAACAGTCTAAGAGACCTGCTCATATTGTCTCCTATGCAGTTTATTTAGATCAGGAACAGCCGAGGACATATAGCATTTTCTTGAGGCACGGCAGAAATTATTTCACTTTCACTCGATATTTTCGTCAGTTACTACGAACTGTGACGTTTCTGAGAGGAAATGAAAACTCAGACGATACTTCATAGGCATGTTGTTTAGTTAGAAGACGCTCGTGAGGCACGCTGTCGAAAGCTCTGTCGAAATCTGAAAGTACGGAATCAATTTGACATTCCCTGTCAATAGCACTCATTACTTCACAGGACCGATATTTTCTGAATCTGTGCTCAGTATTTATCAATAAGTAGTTTTCTTCAAGGTAATTCATAATGTTCGGACACAGTGTACCGTGCGGTAAATCGACATAAGCAAGCACATTCCTATATAACTGCTGTAATTTTTTCACTATTTTTGGTACATCGGGAACTGATTTCCAGCTGGATTAGTCCTACGACACAATAAGATGGCACAACAAAGCAGAAAAGGAATCCAGCGTTTGATTGCGGTACTTATGTTCCTTGCTCATTAAGAACTTCCGTTTTGGGATTAGGCAGCAAATTAACATTCCGTAAATCGAGGAAACTAAGCTACATTAGTTTCCCAGCTAAGCAAAGACGGTGAAACGTAGGGTCGCCATCTTCATATGACAACAGTGTCCTCTGGACTATCCAGTCACGTTCAAAATGATCAACCCCTTCAGTTCTTCTCAGAGAAATTAAGAAAAAGATATGCATACTTCGCTGCAATCGTTGCAGGAAAAACCTGCGATGCATCGATACACTCTGCGCTCGCTACTGTATCGAGGTACGTGTCTGTTAGAGATGAAGTTCAAGAAAAATTTCTTGGTTTCGTTGATGTCAGTGCAAACCGTAGCACAACCGCTCTGGAAAATCATGTGAGCCTTGCGTTGGAATGAATTAATGTGCTTCAAAAGTAGTAGCACAACGCTACGACCGTGTCGCTGTGTTAGCTGGATAATTGAATGGACTTCAGAAAAGAATAAAGGACAAATAAGGTACGCAGGTTTCGTACACCATCTTCTGCAGACCTTAAACCTTGTGCTTTCCTCTATAAAGAAGTGCCAAAAAATTTTATATGCCGCTAAGTGTCTTTGCAACTTTTTTCTCTAACTCCACAAAGACAACTGCTGTACTGAACACAGTTGTTAAAACTTTTTTCCAGAAGCGTGTCCCACCGACAATAAGTGTAATAGAATGCTAGTCGAAATGGTAAAGGAATACATTTTAGACATTTTTAAAGAGTTTGACAGCATCCTTGATAAACTTCATCATAGGGACGGTGAAACAAATCACGTACCTAGAGGTTTCAGTAATCTTCTTAGAGAAGTTCAATCTCAATTCTTACTTAAGGTATTTATTGAAGTATTGGAGATGACTAATAAGCGTTGTGGCTAAGATATCAGAAACTAATCTGAATGTTCGACAGATCTGGACACAGTTTGGTCCAGTTGCTAAGAAATTTGCGAAAGGAGCAACAAATGACGTTGTTAACAAGACCCTGACCCCAAATCGACGAAACTGATGACGTCATAAGTCAGCGGCTGTAGGTTCGGTTTGAAGTGCTTGAAAAGGCCACGTGTTAATATGTGCTGCAGGGCAAAACAAAGAAATTTTCCGGAGGAAGCTTTTCGCTCACTCAAAATTTTGATTTTGGTCGTCTCAGAAGCGAAGTTCGACCTGGAATAGAATTGTTTAAAGTGACGAATCCCGATTCGAATTCAACCCCGATGACCAACAAAGATGTGTGTCGAGACGCCCAAGACATTTATAGGATATCAATGTGACTGCCGCCCGCCTTATGGCCCAACGACAAGAAGCGCTGGTTTGGGATACCACTTGTTTTCGTAGCAGGAACCGTTTGACTGTCATGAGCGGCAACCCTGCAGCAACGGTTGACGATCTTCTACGCCCCGTTTCGTTGCCACTCATGGAAAGCCTTCCTGGCCTTACATTTCAGCAAGATAACGGCCGCCCGTCCACGGCGAGAATTTCTGCTGGTCACCGGATCTCTCCTCAACTGAGAACGTTTGTAGCATTGTGGGCGTGGACTCTCCACCAGCTCGGGATTTGGACGATCTTAAGCGCCAACTGAACACAATTTGGCACGGTATCTGTCAAGGAGGGGATCCAACAACTCTGTCAATCAACACTAACTGCTTGCATAAGGGCTAAAGGTGGACTGACGCATTATTGACATGCTCGGTTCGTAAAATTCTTTCTTTTGAATAAATTCTCAATTTTCTTTGTCTGTGCATGTACATCTCATCGACCGATTTCCTGCCCTCGGATAATTACTTCGTTACGCCCCTTTTTTTTGTCATGAAATTTAGATGATAAATAAGAAGACGATATTATTCAAGGGTTAATTCTGTTTTTTTGCTATGTAGTGGTACAACTCCAGGCCATAGATATAAGCAAATATTATTAGTATTTGTTTGGTATCACCTTTCCAGTATAAAGGAAGGCTAATATTTCTCAGACGTCGATGCACATACTGACATGGAAAATCACATATCAACTATAGTATAATATATATTTACAGTAAACATGTTGTTTCCATATCAGTATGTACGTGTGAAATATTAGTCTCTTTTCGTGCTCAGAAGAAACTGTTTTACCGAAACCGGTAGTAATAATAAAGAAAGATTGATTTAGCTTTTTGTAGTACATTTTTCAGGAATACTCGTTTAAATATCTGCTCGTAACGCTGCAATGAGGTAAGAAATGGAACGAGCGCCGGCGGCTCTGGCCAAGCGGTTCTAGGCGTTTCAGTCCGGAACCGCGCTGCTACGACGGCCGCAGGTTCGAATCCTGCCTCGGGTATGGAGATGTGTGATGTCCTTAGGCTAGTTAGGTTTAAGTAGTTCTAAATCTAGGGGACTGATGACCTCAGATGTTAAGTCCCATGGTGCTTAGAAACATTTGAAGCCAATAGAACAAGCACGTGAACACTGTGGTAGAAAAGGCGAATGCTCGACATACTTTTATTGGTAGAATTTTAGGAAAGTGTGGTTCATCGGCAAAGGAGATCGCATATAGGACGCTGGTGCGACCTATTATTGAGTCGGCTTAAAGGAAGACATTGAAGCGATTCAGAGGCAAGTTGCTAGATTTGTTACTGGTATGTTCGAACAACTCGCAAGTGTTCGATGGAGCGAAGGCGACATTCTTTTCGAGGAGCAATATTGAGAAAACTTAGAGAACCGGCTTTTGAAGCTGACTGCAGAACGATTCCACTCCCTTCAGCATACATTGTGTGTAACACCCATACGGAGGCAAATAGTCGTTTTACCATCGTTCTTTTTGTGAATGGAACAAAAAAGGAAATAATGACTAGGAGTGGTACGGGGTAACCTCTGCCACGATCCGTACGGTGGATTGCTGAGCGTCGGTGAAGATGAAGATGTAGATGTAGAACTATGTTCTACAGAGTGACATGGCCACTCACCAGCTTCGCCATGTAGACCGGTGAGGCGAAACGTTACGACTAAAGCCGACAGCGAGATTCAGTGTCACCTGCTGGTGTTGCAGGCGCAGGACGTGGGTAATGAATGTAAATACGCGGAGCTAAGACGAAAGGTGGCACATCTGAAGGCAAGAGTCCACATTTTCCCAAACACAATTATTACGTTGTAATAACTATCTCGCAGATTAAACAGCGTGAAATATACAGTAAGAGAAAATACATTTGCAGATAAAAACTACTTATCACGCAAAGTAGGTCTCAGTGTAGGAACTGGTTCCTTTGTTCCTGTATAAGCTACTGAAATGATTTTTTCCAGTGTTGTTTAATTCACAAGACGCCTGAACTCTAAGTTGCTTTTAACCACTTTCTCCTTTTATTTGAATTTTCTTCGAAAATTAATTTACGATCACACACTTAAAACTTTTCAAATATGCATTATGCAGCTTGACTGAGCCACACAAATAACATAACCGACCACAGAACAACACGTACCTAACTCAATATATGCTAAACACACTCTCTCGCCATCTTACCGTTGCTTGATCGTGTGGAGCTATCTGATGCAGTGGCAAAATTACATTATCTGTTACGAGTCCGGCTTCCAGTTTCTTCTAAAACAGGATATGGTCATGATTACTATTAGCATCACTCTCCTTAGTGACACTGAGTTTCAGATTTAATTTATATATTATTTCACGAAAAAAATTAATCAGGTTTTTACAGCCTTAATGGTTGATTATGAAGGTGGCAAATTTTGACAACGTGAAAAATAGTAGCTTCCTGTTATTTTATGAAATCGATTTCATTACCGATGGTTCAATCAGGAAAATTATAAATGAAGATAGAAATTTTGTTTACATGATAAAGGAAACATAACAGTATTATATTTACGGTAAGTTGCTTTTTTGAAAATTAGATTGGGACTACTAATTTTCACGATACAAGACCCTAATTACGAAATGGAATCATGTGAATAATAAAATACACTCCTGGAAATAGAAAAAAGAACACATTGACACCAGTGTGTCAGACCCACCATACTTGCTCCGGACACTGCGAGAGGGCTGTACAAGCAATGATCACACGCACGGCACAGCGGACACACCAGGAACCGCGGTGTTGGCCGTCGAATGGCGCTAGCTGCGCAGCATTTGTGCACCGCCGCCGTCAGTGTCAGCCAGTTTGCCGTGGCATACGGAGCTCCATCGCAGTCTTTAACACTGGTAGCATGCCGCGACAGCGTGGACGTGAACCGTATGTGCAGTTGACGGACTTTGAGCGAGGGCGTATAGTGGGCATGCGGGAGGCCGGGTGGACGTACCGCCGAATTGCTCAACACGTGAGGCGTGAGGTCTCCACAGTACATCGATGTTGTCGCCAGTGGTCGGCGGAAGGTGCACGTGCCCGTCGACCTGGGACCGGACCGCAGCGACGCACGGATGCATGCCAAGACCGTAGGATCCTACGCAGTGCCGTAGGGGACCGCACCGCCACTTCCCAGCAAATTAGGGACACTGTTGCTCCTGGGGTATCGGCGAGGACCATTCGCAACCGTCTCCATGAAGCTGGGCTACGGTCCCGCACACCGTTAGGCCGTCTTCCGCTCACGCCCCAACATCGTGCAGCCCGCCTCCAGTGGTGTCGCGACAGGCGTGAATGGAGGGACGAATGAAGACGTGTCGTCTTCAGCGATGAGAGTCGCTTCTGCCTTGGTGCCAATGATGGTCGTATGCGTGTTTGGCGCCGTGCAGGTGAGCGCCACAATCGGGACTGCATACGACCGAGGCACACAGGGCCAACACCCGGCATCATGGTGTGGGGAGCGATCTCCTACACTGGCCGTACACCACTGGTGATCGTCGAGGGGACACTGAATAGTGCACGGTACATCCAAACCGTCATCGAACCCATCGTTCTACCATTCCTAGACCGGCAAGGGAACTTGCTGTTCCAACAGGACAATGCACGTCCGCATGTATCCCTTGCCACCCAACGTGCTCTAGAAGGTGTAAGTCAACTACCCTGGCCAGCAAGATCTCCGGATCTGTCCCCCATTGAGCATGTTTGGGACTGGATGAAGCGTCGTCTCACGCGGTCTGCACGTCCAGCACGAACGCTGGTCCAACTGAGGCGCCAGGTGGAAATGGCATGGCAAGCCGTTCCACAGGACTACATCCAGCATCTCTACGATCGTCTCCATGGGAGAATAGCAGCCTGCATTGCTGCGAAAGGTGGATATACACTGTACTAGTGCCGACATTGTGCATGCTCTGTTGCCTGTGTCTGTGTGCCTGTGGTTCTGTCAGTGTGATCATGTGATGTATCTGACCCCAGGAATGTGTCAATAAAGTTTCCACTGCAGTAATAGCCGCTGGGCGGCATGAGCGAGGCATGTCATCGAGAGTTCCTGTCTCTCTGTATTTCCTCCATGTCCGAACGACATCGCTTTGGTTCACTCCGACACGCCTGGACACTTCCCTTGTTGAGAGTCCTTCCTTGCACAAAGTAACAATGCGGAGGCGATAGAACCACGGTATTGACCGCCTAGGCATGGTTGAACTACAGACAACACGAGCCGTGCACCTACTTCATGGTGGAATGACTGCAACTGATCGGCTGCCGGACCCTCTCCCTCTAATAAGTACTGCTCGTACATGGTTGTTTACATCTTTGGGCGGGTTTAGTGATATCTCTGAATAGTCAAAGGCACTGTATCTGTGATACAATATCCATAGTCAACGACTATCTTCATGAGTTCTGGGAATTGGGGTGATGCAAAACTTTTTTTGATGTGTGTGTGATTTAAGTAAGATGATTAACTCAAATCTGGCCAAAATTCCTATGGAATCGTACATTTCGGTTAACATGCAAAAGTTACGAGGATGCTACGTTCATTACATGGCTGAGGTAAAAGTGTTTCGGTGCGTACCGTTCGGCCCACACTGCTCAGTGTGCAGCTCACAGAAGGTGACATCCTTGGTTTCCCATGATGATCCCTAGAAGTCGTCAATTACGATTGTAGTGGCAAGAGAACCGTCGAATTTAGGATAATGGATAAGTAGAATCGTTCACCTGGTCGGATGAATCACGTTTGTTGTGGCACTAGGTCGGTGGTGGTGCTCCGAGACGCTGTCAACCAGGCGACCAGCTCCTGAGAACGTGCACCACGCCACCGACAAAGGCTGCGGAGGCATTATTAACCTACGGGTGACATTGAGCTAGGTTTCAATGAAACGTGTGGTAGCAATCGAAGGCGCCATGACTGATGTGGACTGTCAATATTATTGCGGGCCATCTGCATTCCTCTGTCTTGAATGCAATGACAATTTCCAGCAGGATAACAATCCCCATCAGAAGGCCATAATCTTGTTACAGAGGTTTGATGAGCATGAGGTCTTGGCAGCCCACACATCTGGTATGCTATCAGACACCAATTCCCTGCCCACAAACCTTCAGCCTGTAATTTACGGGCTCCTAAGTGTATAATGTGGTCTGTAACATCTTGTGAATACAGCAGACGAGTAAAATTTCAACAGCTGCACCCCAGACACTATTGTGATGGCAGTGTGAGGATGTGAAAGCATCGTGCCAAAAATAATCACTGACAACATAGCAAAGGTTTTTTTTTTTTCTTCAAACCATTTTACCTCGGATGTCATATTATTTACACATCAAATAATGATGTGATACTAAATTACATCATTTGCAATATGTAACAGCAAAAATAAAGAACGTTTTAAACATTTAAGAAGAGGTAAACTGCTTTGTTTTTTCAAGTAATAGCAATATCACTGCGTGTGAAAGTTTTTGTTGGACTGTTGTTCAACGACAAATCCAAATTGAAACTGTTGTAGAAATGTAAGATGTGAGGGAAGCAACTTATTTTACAGGACGAATAGTGATTAGGAAAGAATTAAATACTAATAATAAGAACAGATAAACAGTACAGGAACATATACATAGAACACGGAAGAATAATGGAACTAAGAAGAACTCCAAAGCCACTGCTAAAGTGCAAGCGAAATGAAAGAAGAGGAAGCTTCAGTTAGAAAAAGAACTATGAAGTATATTGTTGTGAATATATCTGACATTGTCAGAATAGGAGAAAACGATCGCAAATAGATAATAAAATTTGGAATCATAAAAAATTAAAAACTCTCTATAAAATTTATAAAATTTTTTCTATGTATTGTCTCAATCGCATTTAGCAATAACTTTTTTTTTACAAAATGATAAGCAGTTTCGATCTTCAGACAACATGTAGTATTATAAATACACTCGCAGTGTCCAACACCTTTGCATTGCCCATAACGTTCTTATGATCAGAAACATTCTTATGGATGATGTAACGGTGTTTGACACATTGCGAGTGCTTTTATAATATTACATGAAATCTGAAGATGTTACTTCAGCTAGCGAAACTCGTCATCATTTAAAAAAAAAAGTTGATTGCGATTGAGTCAAGCATATAAAAATTTTTTTTGTAAATTTTAAAAACCTTGATGGAATGTTCTTCAAACGTTTTACAATTTCAAATTCGCTTATCTGCTTTGGATCGTTTCCTCCTATTATGAGAGTGTAAGATATATTCACAGCAATATACTTCAGAGTGGAATAAATCAGCTAACGTTTATGATGAAGGTATTAATGTACTTTCCATTCATCGAGTTGCCGTGCAGTAGCTCTTTCTTGTCTCTTTTGTTTATTACGTCAGTTACTGATGTAGACACTTAATAATTAAATATTCCCACATGAGGCAGAACTTCTAGTCGTATAACTCTACAGTCATACAGTTATTGGCCCATAAATATCTTCAAATTAATTATGGCATTTATTCCAATAGTATGGCTCATGACAGAATAATAATTATTCCTCACAATCCAAGGTTACTTCAACATATAAACAGATAATATAAATACTAACATTTCTACATTCAATTTCTCTGTTCTATCTCTTCGCTAATCTGCCCCATACAAGCCTCCTCATCTCTGAAAATGTACTGCAGACTACATCTACTTGAACCTCCTCACTGGTCTCTCCCTACGGTTTTTCTCTTCCACACTTCCTTCCACTACCAAACTGACGATTCTGTGATTCTTCCTGTCAACCGAATCCTATTCTTAGTCATGTTGTGCCACACAGTTTTGTTTCTTCCATTCGAATCAGTACCTTTCCGCTAGTTATCCGATGTATCTACTTAATATTTAACATTTTACAGAAAAACGTTTTAAAAGCTGAGTTTATGATCGTCTCTGAACTGATTTGCATCCTTATATCATTTCCGTTAAAGGCTATATTTCAAATGAATATTTTCGAAAACATTACTTAACACCTCAACTTATATTCCTTCTTAACGAATTCCTCATGTTCAAATAGTTTCTCTTTCCTGTATTATTTCATCTCTTCCTTTTTTCGTATTTTAGCCCAGAAATTCTGTTGAGCTTGTCTTTATTCATATTATGTCTCCACCTTTACAATTTTATTCCTGTAAACTACCCGTCAATCTCGCATTGTACTTTGTTCCCTTCTTTCAGTCAATTGTCATCCAATTCTTCATTTAAAACGCCCAACGAACAGTGATTCTCCCAATTTACCTGTGCCATGACTTCTTAATTCCCTTTCTGCTCTTTCATTAGTTTCAATCTACAGTTCATAATCAATAAGTTGAGTTAAAAGTTCACATGCTTTGATGGAAAATTTTTCCCGTTTGAATCCTGGTTTTGAAAATCTATCTTCCTCTTATGTAATGTGCCTGAAACCTTCTGGTATCACCTGATCCCTTAGATGTGTAACCTTTTCAGATATCTGAGGAATCATATTGTAGCAATGATTACGTCGTACTATGTGCAAAATCTACCATTTAGCTTCTTTATAGAATTCTTTCGCCAGTTATTTTCTTTGCAACAGTTAAAACATCATCTGTCTTGACGAACTGAGTTGTTTCTTGTATCTGATCGTAATTTCTTTCAGTCTCTTCGTCATCTACAAAGAAAGCAGTGGTGGGTGTTGGCTTTGTGACTAACTTGGCTACAATAACGGGTCCACAATGCTGTTCATGGTAGCTTACCTGCATCGCTATATTCTTATTCGTCACTAGATCTATCTTTGCATTCCCCCTTTTCATTTTATGTTTACAACTATATACTCACATGACCTGAAAACCTGTTCTTCCTATTATCTAAATTCATTATTTTTCGTTACATCTAACATTAGCCAGTACGTTTCCCTAACGTACCTGCCATAAAAGATCTATCAACACAAGCTCCGATTTTTAGAATACAAGTCTTGATTCCCTGATCACAACATTCTTCGAGTACTTCCAACCTGGACATTCTAATGGGCGACTATTTTACCTCCATAGCATTTTGCGCTTATCATAGAACAGATGTGCTTAAAACTGATGTCATCTACTTGTTGCTTTTATTGTTACTTCGAGGACCACGATGTGAAACAGATGATTTGGTTTTGCTGTCATTTCTTTGTACAATTGTTTCTTTTCTCCAATAGTGCGAACTTACCTATGTTACTGCAAATATAATGAAGGTAGCTTAAATAATTTTCGCAGAGTAACTAGGCCCACAATGTTATATCTTGACATTTGACATAACATAACAAACCCAAAACCTGTAGTGGGAGAACATATTTTTTATGCTACTTTTACATTCTTTCTGACAATAGTGTCTGTATTTTCCTCAGTGTCCTTCCTGAATCAATTAAGTTGTTTTCCTTCCCATTTCCTATTTCGTTATTAGGGTACCAATGACTTATTGCTACCTTCTTCCTCCATAGTTTGAGTAGCTCCTATCAATAATGCTGTTGTTATGGATATTTTTTGTTTTCATGCAAGGCATGGATGATATTCATCAATTTTGTCACTTTGCCACTTCTTTTCCCCGCAGTACTAAGTTAAGTCAGACTGCATGCTTAATAATAGTATAATAGTAGTGATAATAAAAGAGTTATAATAAAATAATGACAATTCGTTTAACTTTTTCTAAAAATGCTAATATGTACTTGCAAGTTACATAGCTATCCGACTTACCCATGTAAACGTCAGCTTTCATTTAAAGGACTACATTTCAATGCTATGTATTCTTCTCTAGTCTGATTATTGTTCCCACGTTTCCCTTCCATATCGTCTACACTCCAGACAGACACCTTAAGAGAAGACATTGTCAATACTTAAACTTACGTATATATGACATTAACATGTCTGTGTCCCTAAAATCACTTTACTTACTACTGCAGTTCTGTGCGTTGTTTCCAAATTCCCTCCATTGTTATTAGCTATACTGCTGCCCACATAGCAAGAATTGTTGTCCAACCTTTATTTCTTACTGGAGTCCAGTCGGAATCACCTAAATTATTTACACTATGCTGCCCATGCTTTAGATTTTAATTTTATAACACATTTTGAAGAAAGTATCAGTTCCACTTAATTGATGTTCCAGGTATTTTGCTGTCTGTCAAGGAAATAATTTGCCATTCGCAAAGTTTGAATTTCTCCACTCAGAACTTTAATTCTTTTTCCATATATTTTCTTCATTTTCTTCAATGGTATGACTGTGTAGAGATTGAACAATATGTTACACATCTGTCTTATTGCCTCCTCATCGAGGCCTGACTTTCATGTCTTTCAAATCTTATAATTGTAATCTGATTTAGACACAGCGATAACATCAGCTTGACTCAGCAAGGTCAAAGCGTATTGCTGCCTCTAGTTTTTTGTAGTCGTGCGTTCACCTTCCTGCAATCTAAGATACGTCGCAAAGTCAAATTGCTTCACACAATCTTTCGCATCTCTAGAACCCAAATTGACCGTACCACAGATAAGTGTTTTTTCTAGCAGATGTACTGGACCTCATTAGATTCTAAGGAGTCATTAGTTGAATCAGAATGTCGCAACACGGCACTGTACATGAGTTGTTAGTACTGAGTGAGAGATCCAGAGACAGCTACAAGAGCAACATTACGACAGAGCTGTGTTAATTATATAGACTTCCAACAGCGGATTACAGGTAGCAGCGACAAGAGAAGTGTGTTTGCGACGTGGAACAGGCAGGTATCGTTTAGCTGTGGCAAACCCACCCACCCACCCACCCACACACACATACACACACACACACACACACACACACACACACACGCAGGTGGGTTTCGCGGTCGGGTAACAGAACAAACACTGCAGGCCAGAAATCCGATAGCGCCCGCCGAGCTCCCACACTCTGCATTCGCCCTACGCAACCCCACAACACAGCACGGCGCGGCAGAGAACGGAACAGCGGCGCGAAATGTCTCTGCTGTCAGCGCTGCTGGCTGCTAATTTCAAGGGCTCATCGCATTTCCCCGTCAGCAATCGGGAGGGGTGGCCCCTGGGATGTAGACAGACCTGCGTCACACAGGCCGTGATCTCGGCCGCCCCTGGATTGTATGCTGACCCGCCCAGCCCCGCAGTCTAACCCGCACTAATTGCCGTCTGTCGGACGCAGATGTCGTTGCTCCAGCCCTGTCGGTCTGTCGGTGTGGTACTGTTGCATCAAATAAAGCTTTCAGAATCTCCGCTATCTGAAATTCACAATACACAACGCCTTACTTGTTGATAATACTCGCAATCGACGACTGCCACGCAAATTTTACCGTTGATGAAGTATTATATATGTAACATTTTAATATATAATGGGGAATAAATCGGGACATAGATGAGATACATACAATGTTTTAGATAAAAGTTGTGGGTGGCAAAGAGGGACATTGACTGTTACTAATAGCAGTGACCCTGAACTTCATTTTCAAGGTGTTTTGGAAGTTAAAGTAATTTTTAAATATGGTAACCCTAATATACAATGTAAGATTTGAAAATTGTAGCAAATCTTACGTATAAAATGATACATTGTTCAAGCTGATGGCATGGTTAAATGAAAGTCAAATAAGTTCCAGCTGGGATTAACTCTGAATAGCGGAGGGATACAGCAAAATATAACGTAAGATTGAGAATGGAAGGGCTATAAGGTGTCATGTATCGTTTCCAATAACCATGTTCTTAAAGGTAACTATCGAAGATGATTCTAAGGTTTAGTTCTGTTTCGTCGAAACTCCTATTGGCGATGTCGGATAGGGAAAGAACGAATAGAGATTTGAACTTCAAGTTTTAAGGAATGAGTTTACTGGCTAAAGGAAGTGCATCCGAACTTACAAATGTTATTTTGAAATTTGAAGGAGAGAACAAACTTAAATAAGTAGATAATTGATTCACAGTTCGCTGAGTGAGTACCCTCGCCTCTTATCCCTCGGTATACCCCTTCCAATTTGTATCGAGACCTGTATTTTGCTCATCCCTCTTCCATTCCGAGTTAATTACTATTAGAACTAAAAACATATTTGCTTGTTTGACCTTCATTGAACCTTGCCGTAATCTTGGATAGTAAATAATTTAATACATAAATTTTGCCGCTCTTTTCAAATCTTAAATCAAATATTAGCATCCAAATTTAAAAAAAAGAAAATCACTTTAACTTCCAATTCGTCTTGAAATTCACGTTCAAGGTCACGTACATTAGTTACAATGCCTGACTCTCTTTGCCACCTACAGCTTTTATTTACAAGATTTTTCTGTTTCTATCCCTGTCTCTGGTTGTTCCCTTTTATGGATTGAAATGGCCAGGAGTCTCTCCTACGGATTGTCAGGCGCTTTTCCTCTGGCATTTCAGCAGATATTTGCAGTTTCGTTCTTGCAACATGAAGTTGGAGTGAGCCCAAATAAATAGTATCCATTATGTCCTTATATAAAACCTAGTTCTGACGGAAACCGTCTTTTTGTTTCCTATCACATACTAAATGAGTTTTATATTTTCTACGTGCTCATTAAAAAGAGAGATCGTAAATTAGTCCCTTGCAATATTCGTTTTATCGATATGTATTAACAGGGACAGTAAAGCATGAACATTAACCTAGTACCCTCCCACATGACGGAAGCAGGCAGCACTAGCAAGAGCTGTGTTTTCGCTGCTGGAGTACTAGGTTAATCTTCGTGCTTTACTGTTCCTGTTAATACATATCGATAAAACGAATATTGTAAGGGACTAATTTGGGACCGCTGTGTCGAATGGACATGTAAAACTCAAATTTAAAAATGATTGTGTTTGAAAACGGGAAAGAAATAGACGCTTTCCGTCGACGATGGGAGTCGTATATAAAATGCGACGAGCAGTACTTGTTGGGGTTCACTGCAGTAGAACTTCCAAAAAACGAAACTCGAAATATTTGCTGAAACACCAGGGAAAATTCGTCTGACGTCTCTTAGGAGAGAGAAAAAAAAATGGTTTAAATGGCTCTGAGCACTATGGGACTTAACAGCTGACGTCATCAGTCCCCTAGAACTTAGAAGTACTTAAACCTAACTAACCTAAGGACATCACACACACCCATTCACGAGGCAAGATTCGAACTTGCGACCGAAGCGGTCGCGCAGTTCCAGACTGAGGCGCCTAGAACCGCTCGGCCACTCCGGCTGGCTTAGGAGGGACACAGTATATACACTGACGAAAAGGAAATCACAGCACCAAAAAGTAATTAATGTTGAGTAATGAAAATTCGAGAATATATTTTCCTAAATAACATATGTAAGTGATTATCATTGCAAGATCACAAGGTAGTGTAAGCGCGAAATAAGCCATTTCATATGTGAAATGCTGGTACATTAATAACTGGTATAACCGGCAAATGTGCATTCATTGTGTTGTACAGATGGCCGGCCGGTGTGGCCGGGTGGTTCTAGGCGCTTCAGTCCGGAACCGCGATGCTGCTACTGTCGCAGGTTCGAATCCTGCCTCGGGCATGGATGTGTGTGATGTCCTTAGGTTAGTTAGGTTTAAGTAGTTCTAAGTTCTAGGGGACTTATGATCTTAGAAGTTGAGTCCTATAGTGCTCACAGCCTTTTGTTGTACAGATGTCAGTTTGTGGGATGAAGTTCTACATCTCCATCTACAAATATACTCCGCTAGCCACCAAGTGCTCTGTGGCGGAGGACACAATTCGCACAAAAGTCATATTTCCCCCTCTGTTCCACTCGCGGATCGCGCGAGGAAAAACGACTGTCTGATCGCCTCAATATGAGCGCTAATTTCCCTTATCTTTGAATTGTGATCACTGCACGATTTGAAAGTTGGTGTTAATAACATATGCTCCACATACTCGGCGAAGATCGGATTTCGGTACGTAGTGAGCAGCCCCTTCTATTTAGCGTGTCGTCTATCTGCAAGTGTGTCCCACTTCAAACTTTCTATGAGATTTTCAACGCTCTCGCGATGGCTAAATGTACCAGTGACGAATCTTGGCGCTCTTATTTGGACCTTCTGAATCTCTTGAATCAGATCCATCTGGTAAGGGTCCCATACAGACGAACAGTACTCTAAGACAGGACGACATAACTAATTGTAAGCAATTTCCTTTGTTGAAGGACTACATCGCTTCAGGATTCTACCAATAAACCGCCATCTAGGGTTCGCCTTGCCCGTTTCTTGTTTAATCTCATCATTCCATTTGAGATCATTTCGAACAGTCACGCCCAGATGCTTGACGGATGTTACCGCTTCCAAAGCCTGGGAATTTGTTTTGTACTAGTACATTAATGGGGATTTTCGCCTCGTTATACGCAGTAGGTTACGCTTACTAATATTGAGAGATAACTGCCAGTCATTACACCATGCATTTATTTTCTGAAAATCCTCGATGATTTGTTCTCTAATTTCGTGTGATACTACTTTCCTGTAGACTACAGCATCATCGGCAAACGGTCTCATGCCGCTGTCAATACCATCAACCAAATCGTTTATGTAAATCGTAAAAAGCAGCGGACCTATTACGGTGCCCAGGGGCACAGCTGAAGTTACGCTTGTTTCTGTTGTAAAGTCACCCCCTTCAGGAGGACATACTGCTCTATGTCTGTCAGAAAACTTTCTATCCAACCACATATGTCATCGGATAAACCGTAAGCTCGCACTTTTTGGAGCAAGTGACAGTGCGGAACTGAGTCGAACGCCTTTCGAAGGTCTAGAAATATGGCATCAATCTCGGAGCCGGTATCTAGAGCCTCTTGTATATCATGCACAAAGAGGGCCAGCTGTGTCTCGCATGACCGCTGTTTCCTGAAACCGTGCTGGTTTCTGCAGATGAGCTTCTCAGAGTCTAGAAAATTCATTATGTCTGAAAACAAAATATGTTCCATGATTCTACAACAAATCGACGTTAGTGAAACTGGCCTGTAATTACCTGCATCCGATTTTGCCCCCTTTTTGTAGATTGCTATGACCTGGGCCTATTCCAGTCCCGTGGAACTTTCCGCTGTTCCAATGATCTCTGATAGACGATGGATAAGAATGGTGCTATATTTATAGCATAATCAACATATAATCTTACAGAGACACCGTCTGGGCCAGATGACTGCCTGGCGTCTAATGATCTTAACCGTTTTACAATCCCAGATACACTAAACACTATGTCAGCCATCTTTGCGTTTGTTCGATGAATGATAGCGGGAATAATGCTGCAGTCCTCTGCCGTAAACGCATTTTAGAAAGCTAGGTTTAGAATTTTGGCCTTCTGTTGATTATCATCCGTTACATTACCCGTACTGTCAACAAGAGAAGGTATTGAATTATTTGTAGCGCTCACATATTTTACTTACGACCAAAGTTTTTTGGGGTTATTTTTAGAATCTAGAGATAAAATAATGCTTTAAAATTCGTTAAAAGAATCTCTCATTGACCTTTTGACAGCTGCTTTCATTTCGCATATTTTCTGTTTGTCAGAGGGGCAGTGAGTACATTTAAAACGACTGTGCAAAATTCTCTGCTTTCTCAGCGACTTTCTAATATATTTGTTGTACCAAGGTGGATTCTTTCCCTCCCCTGTATTTTTGCTATGCAGATACTTCTCTAGCACATGGTGGACAATACCTTTAAATTCCGATCAAAGATGCTCAATATCTTTATGTTCGGCAGTGAATGCTTGGAGCTGACTATGAAGATATTCATTAATGATACTTATTTGCTTTTCCAAACAAGAAAACTCTAAGCTATTTCTTTGTATTTTTTTGCAACTTCTAGTGACATAGAAGCCACAACGACATTATTATCACTAATACCTTCTTCCAGGTTAACTTCCTCAAAAAGATCAGGTCTGTTTGTCACTAAGATATCTAATATGTTCCCTTCTCGAGTTGATTTTCTAACCACCTGCTAAAGGTTGTATGTTGAGAGCGCTCCTAGAATAACTTCACACGAGTCTTTGCTTCTGCCCCCTGTGATAAACGTGTAATTCTCCCAGTCAGTGGATGCCAGATTAAAGTCTCCACCTATAACTAATGGATAGTTTGGATATATTTCCTACGTACTCACGACTCTCCCTGAAACGTTCTATGCTTGTTGCAGTTGGTTGGTCAACACACGGACGGTTAATGCTGTTTGTCGATGACGCTGGAATTATCGTCCGATGGGCCGCTTATATGCTCGATTGGAGACAGGTCTAGTGATAGAGCTGGCCAAGGCAACATGTCGATACCCTGTACAATATGTTGGCTTACAACAGTGGTATTGGACAATTGTTATCCTGTTGGGAAAAAACCTCGAATGCTGTTCATGAATGACAGCTCAACAGATCGAAAAACCAGACTGATGTACAAATTTGCAGCCACAGTGCTTGGGATAGCCAAGACGGTGCTCCTGTTATTTTTTTATCCTGCTCACTCGTCTTACATAGGTTGCCTAGCAAGCTGTTTTCTTGGATCGTTAAACAGCAATTCAAGCAAATCTTATTGATGGACTTTATTACAGTAAGTTAAATTGTCAATACTTTGAGTATTCACAATGGTATGACGCAAGCAAATGGCGACAAACAAATGGTCAATGTCCTTCGGAATATACAATTTCAATGCAAGCAAAACAATACAGATGATAAGTCACTGCTGTACTGTTTGTATGACGGCTCGTCCTCCACTCCGGCCGAGTCTAGGCGGCGCGGCGCTTCTGTTCTCTTCGTGTAGAAGCAACACCGACTCAAAGGAAGGCCTCGGCGTTTGTTCGTGACGTCACGTCAGCTAGGCACAGCAAACGCCAGGTCTGATACAGGCATACTTATAATGGTGGTGTCTCCCTCTCTGACACAGGAAAATGCGAAAGTATTGGCGGTAGTTGACCAACACACATTGTTCTGAGAGATTTCTGCAATCAATTAATTGTGCAATTCATTACACTTCTTAGCAAATAGTGTGCTTCTAAACTTAAATTTCCACCTGTTTTAAGGATTGACATACAAAAACAACCTCATTGTACAGCAGCAACAGAATTCGTGCTTCTTTACCTTATTTGTAAATCTGAGGAAGTTACGTTTGTACTGGGTTGCTTTTACAAGAAACTGTGAACATATTCGTGCTCTTCTTTAAGTATGTTGGTTGACTATGGGGTGAGGAGCACTGAATGTTAATGAAATATCTTGCGATTGTACACGTTGGGGAGGGGGTGGGGGACAGAAGAAGAGGCAAAAGAGAGATACTTGTTTTATGAAATAAATTTTTTTTATCTAATAAAGTTTCTCCTTTCAGTTGCAACAGGGGAATATTTATCTTTTCTAATGTGCATGTTTAAAAAAGTTTAAGCTCAGCAGTATTTTCGATGTATGAAGCTATTTTGTTTCCTGTTTAGAATTCCTTTCGTTGAAAACGACTGTAATCTAATGACTGGCAACAGTTGGACATTTACACATGTAAATTAGTTCACATTTCCAGAGACGATGTCAAACGAAAATAAGTAAATAAATAAAAGAAACGAGTTAATTGTAAGGGGGTTGGGATAAGTTTCGATAGCAAAATGGATCAAGTAAATATAGTTACTCGAATGTAAAATTTCCGAAGCTTGCAATGGGGCAAAGCATCTTCTCATATTGATCTACTTTTGTTTCGACAGAATTCGGTAATACAGAACTATGATCTTCATTTGTAGCTTTACGACAGTAAGAAAATCTTTCATCTAAATAAAACTGCAGAATCCAAAACAATACCAAACATTTTGTCAAAAATAAGAGATTTATAGTGATAGGCACGCCCAGGCGTTTCTGCCTGCAACAGACCTGGCGTTCGCCGTGCCTAGCAGACGTGACGTCACCAACAAGCGGTGAGGCCTTCCTTTGAGTCGGTGTTGGTAGAGGTCACTCCTGTGTTGTTGTCGTCCTAGAGAGGGTTTCGTCAGCGTACTATTGCCTGGCGTCGTCTCACAGCCATTTCTGCTCTTCCGTTCTTTATCCTCGTGCCGGCGCATGTCGTTACGCCGGAACAGTTATATAAAATCACATTCCAGACCATAATCCTAGGTGCAGGTCCATTGTGTGTGTAGCATGCAGGGAGGTTGGTTGCAAGCCCTCAACTGACCTCCTTTTAACCAACACACGGCCATCACTGACAACGAGAAGGAACCAATTTTCATCAGGAAACACAGCAGGTCTCCATTCTGCCCTTCAATGAGCTCTCGGTGCAGGCAACTGAAATCACAAATGGCGGTGATTTGGGATCTGTGGAATGCACGTTACAGGGCGTGTGGTTCGGAGCTGTCCTTGAAGTAACCAATCTGTAAAAGTTCATTGTGTCATTGTAGTGCCAACAGCTGCTCAAAAGTGCTGCTACAGATGGAGTACGAGGCGCCAGAGCCATATGCCGAACATATTGGTCTTCCCTCTCGTTACTGTCACGTGATCCTTTGGAGCCCAGTCTTCTTGCGCCCATATACTCTTGTGGCCATTCTGCGAGCACTTGCCTGTCAAGTCTTTCAGCAGCATCGCAGAAGAAACATCCAGCTTGACGTAACCCTATTATACGACTTTGTTCCAACTGAGTGAGGTGTTGGTAATGGCGTCTTTATAGCATTAAAGCCATTCTTAAGCCACGTTCTTAATATGGCAACACCTTGCTATAAGAGCTTCAGTGGTCAAAATCAATTACATTTTGAGAAACAGTATTTTGTGTTTCATCCCGTCGGATAGTTCCGATGATTTACTTATCCAGAAAGCAGGAGAAAATTCGTCCAAAAGACTTTTCTTACTGTCGATTAGTAGACAAAGGAGAAGGCTACCCTGGTGTACAGGGTGATTCTTATAATCTTTCAAAACCCCTAGAGTGACACAGATGACGCCGAGACAAGTAATTTAATTGAGACACATCGAGCCAAAAATATTGGGAAATACCCGCAAAGTGGAAGGGAAATTTTGAACATGTGACCTCAACAGACGTAGCCAAGCAAAAGCTGTTCTTATTTTGAGTATATTTCCTTTTGTCCACTTTTTTTACAGATATTATTTAGTAAAAAAAGCGTTGGACGTTTACTGATAAGGACGAAATTGGAAACTTATGTTCATTTACATGTGATGAAATACGGTGGGTATTTGTTGTGTTGGACTTTACGGTAAACGAGACTGGTAAATGAAATAATGAATCATACCTCGGTGTAAAGACATAACTGTGTAACGCAATGAGAAAAGTACTGCCTGCCAGACGCAAGACTCGAACCCTGATGTCCAAGCGGTAAAGTCGCGCACGTAGGTCCGAAGCCAATTGACGTGAATGCCTCACTTTGGTCGAGATGATCTCTTGCGACAGACAGCTACACTTGCCGTGAGGTACGTCATTTGGCGTCGTCACGTGTTCAGTATCTGTCATCAACTTTAAGAGTATTTCTCGACATTTGCGGTGCTATGTGTCATACAATTAAATTGCTTTAACTCAGTCATCTGTGGGTTCTTGGTGAAACATTGCCTTGTTCCACAAATTTCATTATGATTAGTGTACGAACTAAATTTCTGGTTAATAGTCGGTTTTCAAGTACATTACTGATTCCAAAGACGATGAAGCAAAGATGAATATGCTGATAAGGTGAAGAAAAGCATCTCAATTTGTTGATGTATCGATCCTTGGCTTAATGTAAAATTGCTTCAGTACCCAGTTTTTGAAAAAATTCATTTGGAATTAGACAATTCAGCAGTTACACTAGCATGATTAAACATATGTAGGCTATGCATCAGCCTAGAACTTCTTACCTACTGATGGACTGAGGCCCAAGGTCTTACTTCTAGCGAGGAATTGTAATATCATCTAAAAGGGGTGAATAACTGAATTGGGTTTGCTCGTTTAAAAATAGGTTTGGGGATATACACACTGTTTTTAATGTCTAGTACTCCTAACTGGCTGAATTTGGCCCCTTTTCGTAAGTGTGTAAGACTTGTACATATATTATGTATTTGTGGCTTTTTTTAAGGCGATGTTCTGCAAAGGCTGAATCAGGCTTCTTCCCTCTGCAGATTCGTTAAGCCTGGTGTAGAATGACCTACCAATCGATCCGATGTAGCATGACTAACACTCCTGGCATATAAACATATACACCCCACTTTTTTTGATGGTTGGTTGTTTGTCTTTTGCATTGAACAAGCTGCTACCTTTTGTCTGAGGGATATATAAAAGCACAGAGATATCCTTTGCCTTCTAAATGTTATTTATTCCGTTTGACGTTCTCCCTGCAAAAGGTAATCTTCACATTTTCTTTTCCAGTTTTTCCGTGTTGTTCATTGCGGGCAGTAGGGCCCTGGCTTGCTTCTTCATCTTTTTACTTAGAACTTTGTCAATGATGTTGGGGTGAAATACATTATTTGTGGACATCGTTTTTATTGTGTTAAGTACCTAGTAAGAATTGTTTTGGAACGTGGGGATAGATAGGAGGCGATGGATCATGTGGTGTAATGGTGTATGTTAGAAGAGCCAGGCTTACACATAGAGAAGAAGGGGACAAGACTCAGCTAGTTAGAAATTATAGGAATTAATTCACGTGCTCAGAGCCGCACTGATAGTAAACGGTTCGCATCAGTTGGCGCTGACATGGCTTATCTGTGCTGTGACAGTTGCACGATGTGCCACTGTTGCGGGCGTCTGTACTTCGTGAACCTGCAGAACCTCATCTACAGCTGTGAGAATGTTCACATGGACACTGATAGCAGCATCGCTGCCCAACTGATGCAGCGCGTCCAACTACTGTGGCCACTCGGAGGGCCACGGTTCAATCCCTTTCTAATCCGCTCAGTTAGCTATAGGAATCACGAGAGAGTCTCCGTTTCATGAATTCCTGCTTACATCTCACTGAGCCTTCTGCCTGTGAGCCTCCCGTATTAAAGGGTAGACACAGACGAGGTCGGTAACTATGGCGGACGACGTTGAAATTATTGTGAGTACATCTGCTGTCCAACAGGTAACATATGGCGTCTTCGGATCAAAATCGACGTCGTCTTTCCTGATATATATTTTTTTCTTCCTGTTAGTGTAATAAATTCACTCGAGCACAATCATATACTCCTGGAAATGGAAAAAAGAACACATTGACCCCGGTGTGTCAGACCCACCATACTTGCTCCGGACACTACGAGAGGGCTGTACAAGCAATGATCACACGCACGGCACAGCGGACACACCAGGAACCGCGGTGTTGGCCGTCGAATGGCGCTAGCTGCGCAGCATTTGTGCACCGCCGCCGTCAGTGTCAGCCAGTTTGCCGTGTCATACGGAGCTCCATCGCAGTCTTTAACACTGGTAGCATGCCGCGACAGCGTGGACGTGAACCGTATGTGCAGTCGACGGACTTTGAGCGAGGGCGTATAGTGGGCATGCGGGAGGCCGGGTGGACGTACCGCCGAATTGCTCAACACGTGGGGCGTGAGGTCTCCACAGTACATCGATGTTGTCGCCAGTGGTCGGCGGAAGGTGCACGTGCCCGTCGACCTGGGACCGGACTGCAGCGACGCACAGATGTACGCCAAGACCGTAGGATCCTACGCAGTGCCGTAGGGGACCGCACCGCCACTTCCCGGCAAATCAGGGACACTGTTGCTCCTGGGGTATCGGCGAGGACCATTCGCAACCGTCTCCATGAAGCTGGGCTACGGTCCCGCACACCGTTAAGCCGTCTTCCGCTCACGCCCCAACATCGTGCAGCCTGCCTCCAGTGGTGTCGCGACAGGCGTGAATGGAAGGACGAATGGAGACGTGTCGTCTTCAGCGATGAGAGTCGCTTCTGCCTTGGTGCCAATGATGGTCGTATGCGTGTTTGGCGCCGTGCAGGTGAGCGCCACAATCAGAACTGCATACGACCGAGGCACACAGGGCCAACACCCGGCATCATGGTGTGGGGAGCGATCTCCTACACTGGCCGTACACCACTGGTGATCGTCGAGGGGACACTGAATAGTGCACGGTACATCCAAACCGTCATCGAACCCATCGTTCTACCATTCCTAGACCGGCAAGGGAACTTGCTGTTCCAATAGGACAATGCATGTCCGCATGTATCCTGTGCCACCCAACGTGCTCTAGAAGGTGTACGTCAACTACCCTGGCCAGCAAGATCTCCGGATCTGTCCCCCATTGAGCATGTTTGGGACTGGATGAAGCGTCGTCTCACGCGGTCTGCACGTCCAGCATGAACGCTGGTCCAACTGAGGCGCCAGGTGGAAATGGCATGGCAAGCCGTTCCACAGGACTACATCCAGCATCTCTACGATCGTCTCCATGGGAGAATAGCAGCCTGCATTGCTGCGAAAGGTGGATATACACTGTACTAGTGGCGACATTGTGCATGCTCTGTTGCCTGTGTCTATGTGCCTGTGGTTCTGTCAGTGTGATCATGTGATGTATCTGACCCCAGGAATGTGTCAATAAAGTTTCCCCTTCCTGGGACAATGAATTCACGGTGTTCTTATTTCAATTTCCAGGAGTGTATAAATATTTCCTTTCCAAAGCTCAACGTGTCAAATCAGAAGCATATGGATGTAAGTTTTGAACATACTTTCCCACGAAAAGTTTCATACAGTAGCTACTGAACTCTTCATTTCTACACCCTGCAAATTAACAAAAATTAAAACTACAGATTACCTCATTATGGAATATAAATGGTGAATTCTGTGGGATCCTGCCCAATCGTCTATTATAGGGTGCCTAGGAAGCTATGTTCTCGGATAGCTAGACAACATTGAAGCAAGTCTTATTAATAGAGTTTATTACAATAAGCTAAATTGACAATTTGAACTTTGCGTTTTTACAATGAAGTGTTGCAAGCAATTGACAACATGTAAATAACCAATGTAGTTCGATATATACAATTTCCATGGAAGCAATTAATGTAGATCACAAGTGACGGCTGAATTGATTGCATCACGGCTCGTCTCCTACTGTGGCCCTTCTAGCTCGGCTCTCCTAGTGCGGTCGAGGCTAGCTGGAGCGGCCCTTCTATTCTCTTCGTCTAGGTGCCGCTCCTGTAGTGGTATCGTCATAGTGAGCGTTCTATTGTCTGACGTCGTCTCACAGCCCTCTCTGCTGTTTCGTCCAGGCAGACATGCCGGCGCTTGATGTTACGCTGGAACAAATTCTGCTGAAGTTTAATAAATTCCGAAGCAACACAGATGACGCTGAGAGAAATAATTTAATATAATTAACTAAGTCAACAGTGTTTCTAGCCTTGCGTCAAAAATTTTATTATGGTTACTGCACAACCTAGATTTAGGGTTATAAACCCATTTTCAAATACGTTACTGATTCAAAAGATGATGAAGCAAAGAGGAACAAGATGATAAGTAGTATAAGCGTCGATATGGGACTTTTTGGCCAAAATATGACACCCAAATTTTTGCCGATAATTTTTTGGCCGCCAATTTCTCTGCAACGACTTTTTGGCAGCCACTTCTTCTGTGGCCACTTTATTGCGAGTACGTTTTGGCAGCCTCTTTCTTGCGAGTGCTTTTAGCACTTTTTTCAGTGCGCAGTTTTCAGATTTCCAATCGGTCCTAAACTCTCGCCTGCTGGCATCAAATGGAGAACTATAATAGGCGCCCACTTCTCTGCAGCCGCTTTTTTGCGAGCACTTTTTGGAGGCCACTTTTTCTGTACGTCGGTGTGTGGCAAAACCTCTAACACTTTGGCCAAAAGTTAGTTGCTCCACAAAAGATGGCGGTCCCTTAAACAGCAACTTTATTGCAAAATTTTGGCTAGTTTATGGCTACCACTTTTTTGTAGGCAATTTTTGGGGGCCGTTTTTTGTAAAATGTTGGCTGCTAGTTTTTGGCGACCACCTTTTGGCGGCGACTTTTTCTGCGGCCACTTTTTGTGCAACGACTTTTTGGCAGCTTCTCTTCCTGCGACGACTTTTTGGCAGCTTCTTTTCCTGCGACGACTTTTTTGTGGCCGCTTTTTATGGACAGAAGTTCGATATTATATGGGCCTTGACACATAAAAAATTTTCCTCAGCGATACTCATATGTCGCCTTTATTATTTCCTCATTGGTGAGTGTCGCATTAATAATTTCTATACTGTAATCGAGTATGAGCTTGTACCAATGAGCAGGATCAAGATCTATTCTGTAATCACTTTTTGCATTACCATATAGAAAAGCTTTTCTTTAATACCCCCACGGAAATGTATCAATTATTCCGTATTTTTCCTCTAGAAATATACACTTATCGTAAAATTTAAACTCTTTTGCTATAAATTTATTCACCAGATTTTTCGTCTTCTTGTCACTTGTAACCATGTTATTGCTTATGATAACCTTATCTTCAGAGGTCTGTATTAATTCGGTCATCAAGTTGAGTTTTACGGGATTTTCGTAGTTTACAGTGAAGACTTTAATTTTGGTAGTCTGGTTGCCTTTTTATGTTTCGTAGGAATAACTCTTTGGTCCTGTACTTATTTTTACCCAATTTGTCAGTCCGTTCGCCGAGCATGCAACCTCTTTCTACGGTAATTGTACCGTCATCAATAAAAACAACAGAGTCTTTGTCGAAGTACACAATTTTATCACCTAATCTAGCGAACATATCATGCAACCTCATTCTAGCGTTGGAGGTGGTGAACGCGGCCACAGTTATGTTAGTACTTGTTCTATCTTCGACATACAAAGGAGTGTAGCGATATGTCACCTCAATTATTTCCTCGTTGATTTGTGTTACACTAGTTATCCCTAGTTATCGAGTAGCAGCTCATGGCATCATTTAATGTTGTCTATAAATTATGTTTGTGACAAGTCCAGCCTCTAACCGAATTTTCCCCAAAGAGAACTGAGGCCAGCTCATGGCATCATTTAATGTTGTCTATAAATTATGTTTGTGACAAGTTCAGCCTCTAACTGAATTTTCCCCAAAGAGAACTGCCTGCTTGCCAACGTTCGGTTCAATATTGCTAATGTCGAGCACGAAATCTTGCTGTTCCTCGACAACTCGACCGTATTCTTCTTTCGAATCGCAATCATGTTCCCAAGGACTAGTTTCCAGTTTGGTCTGCATGAAGGTTTTAACATAGTCTCTGAACAGCTCATTACTTATTCGATCAAAAGGCCACACCTCGTAAATTTCCTGTATTTTGTAGCATTTTTCGATGGCCTTGTAGAGCTCTCTCGTTGCCCAAGTACCTACAAATGGTCCCTCATGGTCACTATAGTTGCAATAACTATGAGACTTTTCTTCTACGCATTTCGCGTATACAGCGAACAAAAGATTTTCCTGCTCAACTATAAGCACAAGCCTCGAGGTACAAGCACTTCGCATTCAACAAAACCAAACCGTTCTTCGTCGTATTTTTCTGGTTTCAGTTTCTGGACGGGGTGACCAACAGGATAGCTCTCGTAAAACATCACTGCTGAATACAGACTGCAGATGTCTATACATCGCAACTTTCTTGCCTCAATCCTTCAATCTAGCAGCGTTTGTTCTTCCACCGTAAAACGAGTCTGTAGGCTTCAGTGGTTATGTGACATTTATTGTTTTATTTACGCTCTCTTTGTAAGCCGCAGAATTTTTCCACATACAACTCCACATATCGACCAACATTATAAGCAGCATTCCTCAACGCTTGTGTTCGCTCTGTTGTCATTGAAAAAAGATCATCCATTGCTTCATTGTTCACATTGTTGACAGTATTTGGTGAATAAGTATTTGGTCAAAAGCAAGCGTGATATTGGTACACGGCTTTTGTGCTTTTGCACCACGTTTTGTAACTATCCCACCTTTCAGTGAATGTTGCACATTAGGGAAAGAATTTAACCACGCAGTTGACTCTTTGCTGAACGTTTCCTTCTTTTGATCTTTGAGTACAGCAATCGTGTTAGGCTCAAGGAATTCTGACCTATAAATAGCCATAATACATTAGCGATTGTTATGTACTGGAAGGGGTCAATGTTGGCTATTTCTAGGAAGTTTCGCCTAAATTCAAGGAATCCACGGAGCAATATGTCGACATCATAATGGCAATATTCAGCTAGTTCCTTCTGGAAGTCAAACACGTATTTTTCCGCCAGTTTCTGAGCGGGCCATTCTACGAACACTTTTCTAGCTTTGGGTTTCGTAGTGTCAACATCTTAGTACTTGGTTGCTGGAATGGGCTCTGCGTAATTTTGATTCTCGCGCTTATTGAAGAAGTGCGGAAAGTACCCTTTTTTCAGCTCTTTCAATCCCAATGTCTTGGAAAACGACGCGAGGCCACCTTGGATAAAGTTTATGCTGTAAAACCTTCAGAGTGTTAGGATTGGTATTTTTAACTCCATAACCTTCGTCGCTCGGTAAATCGTTTTAATCTTAATATCGTTATTGACACAACACTGCAATATGGGGTATGCATCTTAAACCTTTGAATTGTGTGCTATACACATATACCTCCTGTTACTGTGTGATATCAACCATTCACAAAATTCGTTGTTATTTCTAAAGTCTGTTTCCTTTGAAGTCATGCACAGCCACAAAGTTCGGCGTGTGTACTCCTGTATTTTGTTCTGCTTCGAAATCGAAAACGTATTTCCTTTCTGTATAAGTGCAGTTTTTAAATCGTTTACTACCTCTTCCATTACAACTACAAGGTTCCTCGTAGTAACCACTACGACTTTTTCTCCTTTTCGTGTAGCATTCGTGTTCACTTATCTTCACATACTCATCACAACTGCGGCATTCAGAGAAATCACAGTTGTTTATGCTGCTTCTTTTGCATATCTTTTTATATTTTTTGCATTTGTAAACATATTCACAAGCTTGTTTGTGGTTATCCACGCATTCCTTACCAACACTAAATCTGTTGCTCTTTTAACTATAAATCCTTGATCACTTTTCTTCTGTACTATCATGATCTGGTCTTAAATACAAATTGCACACATTTACTTCTTTTTGCTTGTGTATTTGTCTTTGTGATCGAAGGGAACATTACACTTCTTGCAGTAGTATATCCTACCACTACAGCCTTTGATGTTGTTGATGACATCATATTGGTTGTAAAGTAAATACAAATAAATCTTTTTCTCTTTGTCCACGCCTGAGGAATAAGTTACCTTGTTAAAATTATTAGCTGAAACAACCTTAATCTGAACATTTAAAAATTCTGCTGCATCGTTGATATCGGCCCCACTGAACGCTTTCTCATAATCTTTTCCAAGTGCATCGCACAACTCCTTTGCTAGTTCTTACTGCAGAGCTCTCCCTTTCCTAGTGTAGAGAACTTCATTACCCGTCAATTCCTTGCCCAATATGTTTCTAGATTCGTAGGTTAGTGCTGTGATTGTTGCTCGCGGGCCACACAGGTTGTCAGTGTTGGTTATTCTGTTTATGCTTCTCTTACTAAAGATATCATTATCAAGATTCGCTGTTTTCTTGCGATTTGTGCCTTTCCCTCTAGACACTTTGTAGATTTTAAAGTAAAATGTGCTACTCTTTATATCTAAATTTTCATTAGATGTTAATATTCTTTCAATCTGGGCAAGTAGTCATGAAACTTTGGATTTAAATCCTTTTTCGACGAAATTGCATGATTAAAATGCTTATTTTCAGCAACTACCTTCATTTGCTAGTCGTGCTTGAAATCAGTTAACTTTCTTACCGCTTTGATGGCTGCGTGTAGATCTTTACTGACTGCTTTGATTTGTCCTATGGAATCACCTTCCAAGTCTTTGATTTTAATGGTATAAGCGGTCTGCCAAATTTTATATTTTTTTCAAAACTATTGTGCGATCAGCTGGAATAACGTCGAACGGCAACTTCTTCTCATTCAACGAATTGGACAATTTTTTCTTGAAAGGGAAAATATCGCCTAGTTCTTCTGCTGTTTTCCTGAGTTTATGCTTTGACACTGTCTCGAATAAGTCTGGAGCAATTTTAAAGTGTCGAATTCTCTCCAAACGCTCCTTCTCTAAATTTGACAAGTTCTACAGCTTTTCCTTTGAACGTATCACAGAATATCCTTTGACTTTATTTTCCCTTGCTATTTGTCTAAATTCATGAAAAGTGTTTTTTGCAAAAGTCGTCATAGTTAAACAACCCACTAACATTTACTGAAGAATAAGCTCTTTCTACAGCTTCACCAAGTTCTATTTTCTTCAATGTGTAGAAACCTTTGCTCCTGAGCGCTTTTGCGAGAGCTTTTAATTCAGAAACAGTTGCTCCGTTGCGGCGCTTATTATTTTCGTTCCTAGCCATTGATTTATTATACAAAATACTTTTTTATATTTCAATTACGCTATTCAATTTTTGTGGTACAGTTAGTATTTAGAGTGTTGTAATCTGTGGCGGAAGTTCAACTGCTGTAAGAGCACTCGCAGTATAACCACATAAGAAGCAGGATGTGTGTACGTGTGTGTGTGTGTGTGTGTGTGTGTGTGCGTGTGTGTGTGTATGTGTGTGTGTGTGCGGCCTTCGCGGGCTGACTGCGCTCTCTAATTCTTCTTCTTCTTCCGTCGACAGATGTCGCTGATATTTGCTCCATTTGAATTACTACGATACCGTGTGTTGCATTTAACATGAATTTCCGAGAGGTAAAAGCTGTTTGCGGTAATCATACTGACATTTGCATGTAGTTTACTCTCTTCAAATGAGCTGCAACTCTCTGGAGAAAATCATACATTTCACGCGAAAAATAAACAGGTGAATGTAGGTGCTTTTAGAAAGTACTTTGTCACTGCGACACCAACTATATATATAAGCTGCGAACGCTCCCTGGTTTTCCTCAGGCTAGGGAGCTGGGCTGGCCACCCAGAGCAACGGGGAGCGTCACCATCATCATCATCAAGTCGCTGCTGTTCCTGGTCTCTGCCCCCACAATTAATGACGACGGGTGACAGATGCAAGGAGGAGCAGCTTCCGTCACGTCGCTGGAATCATCATCGGACCTGCCAGAGGACCTGGACTTCGAGAGAAAAAAAATCCCAGGAGGGTGAAAGATGAGAGAATTTGGAAGAAGAAAAAATCCATCCCGGGTTTCCTTCAGGTGGCACCGAAGGCTCGGCACTTTTTTTTTCTACTAGGCATCTTGCACCCACTCGTCATGCACCAACCACTTTTCATCTGCAAAGTTATGCATCCACATGCATGGCATTGTACTTTTCATCTGCAAAGTTATTCAACCACAATTTTAATGGATGCCGACCCATTAAAATTGTGCCAATTGGCCTCATGGAGATATTTGATATCATTAATGGTTTCGTTTTGCATGTAGTCATCCTAGATATTGAAATAGTTCACGTGGCAGCCGATGCTCAAGTTTTCCTTCATTCTTTGGCACAAATTTATCGAGTTTGGATCGTACTCGAGCCTCAACATTTCTTCACTGTTTGGACGTCTGTCGATGATGCCGTGCAAATGCTTTTGCAAATTTGTTCTCTTTACTTTGACGACATAGTAAGTGTATTCGCAATCATCGTTAAATAATTTCGAGGGTACAGACGTATGTCTCAAATTTTAATTGACTTTTCAGTGACAAAGTGAGATAATATTACATTTATTACTTCATTTTTTCACGCAAAATTTCTGCAGCTCTATCAACTATAGGCTACCATTTAAATTCCGAATGTGCTCTTCTTGAAGTCTATTTAAATTTTTCAAGTGAGTTATTTGGCCTTAATACATCTCTTTAATTCTGAACTCCCCTTGTTTTCTTATGGATGACAAGGCTTCTTGTGTCACCCATTTTCTGAACTGTTTAATCTCTTTTTTATTGGATGTGAAGATCAGTGAATAAAATCCAGATTCGTTGACGAATATACGAGGGTAATTCAATTATTATCCTCAAAGTAGCTATAAAATTTTATTGTAATCAAATAGGAAACTAACAAGAACATCATTTTTCGTCATAGCCTCCTTGTGTTTCAATGCAATTGATCCATCGTTGTACAACCTATATGATGCCCTCATAAAAGAAGGTTCTCGGTTGAGCTGCGAGCCAGCAATGCACCGCTTCTTTCACTGCTTCATCCGAGGAAAATCGACGACCCCATAATGCCCGTTTCAGTGGACCAAACAAGTGATAGTCAGAAAGAGCAAGATCGGGACTATATGGAGAATGATCCAGTATTTCATTTGAGTTTCTGGAGCGTTTCAGCAGTGTCGGCAGCAGTATGCGGACGGTCATTGTCGTGCAACAACACAACACCTTTTGACAGCAATCCTCGGCGTTTCCTTCGAACTGCAGGCTTCAGCCTGGCAGAACGTACACTGTTTATTGTTGTGCCCCTTTTCCCATAATCTTCCAGTACTGGACCTTGTGCGTCCCAAAAAACCGAAAGCATCAGTTTTCCTGCGAATGGTTGGGTCTTTCTCTTGTACGGCGAATTTAGATATTTCCATTCCATGCTCTGCCGTTTACTCTCCGGCTCGTAATGATGGATCCATGTTTCGTCACCAGTAATGCTCCTGTCTAAGAAATTGTCCCCTTCGTTACCACAGTGATCCAAATGTTTTTTTGCAGATTTCCAAGCGTGTTTTTTATGCAACTGTGTGAGTTGTTTTGGGACCCATCTTGCAAAACTTATGAAACCCAAGTCTGTTGAGGATGATTTCGTATGTAGAACACTGACTAATTTGCAGACGATGTGCCACTTCGTCAATAGTTAATCGTCTGTCTAAGATAATCATTTCACGTGAACGCCCAATGGTTTCTTCATTTGTGGCGGTAAACGGTCGTCCGGCTCCTTCATAGTGCGTAACACTTGTGCGACCATTTCGGAATTTTTCAATCCATTAGTAGACACACCGTTCTGGCAAAACATTGTTGCCGTACTGTACCGAAAGTCTTCGATAAACTTCGATACCTGATACGCCTTCCGACCACAAAAGCGGATCACTGAACGTTACTCTTCTTTGGTGCAAATAGACAGCTGAGCAGCCATGATTAACAGAACGGCAGCGATAACGAAACTAACCTAACAGCTTGAAAATTGCAAAGACATCACAAATAAACAAAGCATGCGTCATCAACGTAAAACTATAGTACTGCCAAAATAAACAACTATATAACTAAATTGCGGATAATAATTGAGTTACCCTCTTAGTTTATTTTTCATTATGAGTTAGACCTCGTGAATCGCAAGTTCCAGAAATTTCTTCACATGTCACCTTCTCATCATCATCTACATATTGAACTATTACATCGTTAGTATTTTTACTCTCTAAAATCTCAGCCACATCTTCTGCCTTGAGCCAGGGGTTATTCTGTTCATCTAACACCACAAGCACTTGTTTGTCGTTGAACACAAGCTGCTTGTTGCCGATATCGATAACTGCTTCCATTTTATTATAAGATACATTTTTTTATGAATACATCCATGAAAATTGAACTGCATAAAAATAATAATAATAATTTTTCTTTAAATACATGAACAGAATAACTGAACTTTGAATCATCTTACCCTTATTAGTATCTGCTGTTGATGAAGCAGCAATAGTACTTGCACAACTTCGTCTACTTGGCGGCCCTAGAAGAAGACCGGCTTCCTAAATTGAGTGACGAAGAGTTCAAAGAGGTACTTACGTTATTCGAACAGAAATATAATCTAGTAGCTATTGGCGAGCTGTCTGACCAAACTTTGCAATTAAAGGAAAAACCAAGGTGTGGCGTGGAAGATAAAGTTTTGAGCTTTACTACACACATCTACAAGAGGAATAAGAAGAATATAAAGTGGCGTTACTACCTTGCGACTAGAAAAATGTTGCAGGCAGCTGAGGCAGCTATTAAAATGTGGCAAGATCACACGGATCTTACTTTTGAGAACAGCAACCAAAATCCTGATATTTTCATTTCCAACAACAGAGGAGCACATAGGAGGCAAAAGTCAGTTCTACAATACTGTCAACGAAGTTTTAACGGGAGAGATCGAGTGAGAATTGACTCATCCAAATTACCCTCATCTGTACAACGATCCTATTGAAATCCACGTTGATTAGGACGAATATTGGTACATGTAAATGGACGATAATACAGCTTCTTCGTAAACAAACTCGCTCGCTGTCTTAGTTCACGAAATTGGCCACACGCTGGGTTTGGCGCATTCGGATGTCGTCGAGTCAATGATATGCGCGTTGTACAACAGCACTATCATGCAGCTACCTGACGACGATGTACGCGGTATTCAAACTTTATACGGGAAACCTACTGCTGCTTCTGGGCCTACTCAGCAGCCGGCGCCAGCAGTACCTGAATTGTGCAAAATCAAGCAGTTTGAAAATTCTTCTGCTGTGGGAGAATTTTTTTACATTTTCCACGGAAGATGGGTTTGGATGAACGCTCTTAATAATGACGAGCACGTTACTTTTATACCTCTGCTGATCACAGACAGGTTAAGGTTTCTGAAATGCCTTAGTTAGCAGGACAGAGCGGATTACGTTGTGGAAAGGGGCCAAAATAAGTTTCTGTCAGTTCCACTCAACTCTATTTATCAACACACAATATTACAACAAGGATGCAAAGATTCAAGATCTTAATCAACCTAATTTAATTAACTTTAGATCTGCTGAAGGCCACCCGCAAAATCCAAGACACAAGATCTAAGCAAGAAATTGAAATATAAGGTTCTTCTGAAGGATTCACCTAAGAATATTTTCTAAATCTTCAATCTAAACAGGCTGAGGTCCTTAGCAATTTAATTTTAATGGATCTTGGCTGGAGGCCTTATATTAAGCAATAAGAGGAGTTTCAATCAAAAGGCAGAAGGCCGTATCTTAGAACATTTCATGCAAAATTCGGCTGAAGTCCCCATATAAAAGAATAACAATATCATGCCTTAAGGGCAAGACAAGAACATTAATTTAAGAGATATTGATACTCGGCCGAATGCCACACATCTACCAAATAACTAAACCCCAAGCAGGGAAATTACTATGTAACACACAAGAAATGGTGCTCAGATGTTTCCAAGGGTTGGCCTGGGATTGTAACACTAACGCCCATTTAGGTGAGACAGGCAGCCTGTCCAACAACTTCTTAATCTGAAGGCAACCCAACCGAGAGACAGCCGACCAACCAATGAACAAAATCAGTTCTGCACCACGCAACCAGCAAAACAACCACAAGATTTCAATACACGACACACAGAATACTGGCTCCCGCAACGACCAACAACATCTCAGCTGTCGAACTACACACCACGCTGGACAGAAACAACACGATGAGGAAAATACACTGCAGAAAATTACGTCAACGACCAGGACAAGTAACCAGTACGTCAACGGCCACAAGGCAGAAAATGCCGCTGATCAACTTCAATAACAGGGAATAAACGAAGTTAAGTTAAACACCACAGGAAGACAGCTGGAATCTTAGCCAAATTGAATACACACACGTTGTTGCTTGTGGGAAGGTCCCAAAAGCGACAACCAGGATCAAATGAAGAAATGTAAACAGTTGAGGCTCGATAAGAGGTTAAGTAAGGACTCAACTTTCATGTTCAAGATCGGTGGGCGACGAATTTCGTAGCACCCGCAAGCAGCACCTCACACTCGAAGCGCGCGTGCTCGCCGCCAGCGGCTCCTGCCCGACCCCGCACGGTGGAGACTTCCCTGGGCCTCCACGCCAACCGAGCGACTTGCCCAGGCCTGGAAACAGTCAAAGGACCAAATATACGCCGGCCGATGAGACGACCAACCGAACGGCCAACCAGAGGTCGTCCCACTCCAATCTCCCTCTGTCGGAAAGTCCGTGTGCACCGCCAGCGGTCGGCGAGCACTGGCTGTCCACGCCTCACTGGCACTCCATCCCCGACTTCACTGCTGCTGCGTTCCGACGGCCTGATGGTCCAACTGATGACTGCGAGGCACAGGACGACCCTGAAACACTATCGGTCGCTCCAGAGATGGTACGACAGTGCAGTTATCGACACGCGCTGCTGTTGCCACTCACTTTTTTCCTTTATTGTTATTTTGAAACCTGTAGTACAGGCAGGCCTGCAGCAGCATACGACGCCGCTCTTTCGCCGCAGAAAAACACTGATATACAAAGGAAGACATTTAGAGCAAAAACATGGTGGACATATAAACGGAGACAACACATTTTAAAATACAAGGTGCCGTTCACTGGCGTAGAGTCCAAGATAAAATTGTTCAGACACCTGGACACAGACAGAAACGAAAATTGTCACACGTGAACGTAGGTGCACAAAACGAATAACACTGAACCACTTAAGCACAAAACGACAGCATGCACAGAACACAAGGTGTTGATCTCCGGCGCGCGAATGCTCACTAACCGTGTACGAGTCCGGGGACCTGCCAAGAGAGGAGGAGTGGGGGAGGGAGGGAGAGGGGAGAGCAGATGCCATGGGCAGGGGACACAGGGGGAAGAGAGGAAGGGGGAGGGGAAGCCTGGGGGAAGAGGAGTGGAGGGAGGGGATGGGGTAAATGGAAAAGGAAGGGAGGGAGGGGGCCGAAAGGAAAAGGTAGTGGGGGGGGGGTGAGGATCAAAGTTGATAGGAGGGGTAGATGGAGGGGAGGAGGACATCATCAGGGAGGGGGACCTGGCGGAAGCCACCTAGGGAGAGGATAAGGAGGGTGGAGAGATGGAGACCAGGTGGGACGTGGGAATACAGGCGCAGCAGCAGTCGGGGGTGGGAGAGGATGGGTGAGACAAGTGGATGAGGAGGATGGAGTTTGCGGGAGGTGTACAGGATCCGTATCCTTTCAAGGAAAAGGAGGAGGTGGGGAAAGGGGATGAGATCATATAGGATCCGCGTGGGGGAGGGGAGACGGATGCGATAGGTGAGGCAGAGAGCATGGCGTTCAAGGATTTGGAGGGATTTATAAAAGGTAGGGGGCGGAGATCCAGGCCGGATGGGCATAACAAAGGATAGGGCGGATGAGGGATTTATAGGTGTGGAGGATGGAGGAGGTGTCCAGACCCCAGGTACGGCCGGAAAGGAGCTTGAGGAGATGGAGGTGAGCGCGTGCCTTGGCTTGGATTGTCTGGAGATGGGGAGTCCAGGAGAGGCGACGGTCGAGGGTGACGCCAAGGTGCTTAAGCGTGGGAGTGAGGGTGATAGGATGGCCATAGATGGTGAGATAGAAATCAAGGAGGCGGAAGGAAGGGGTGGTTTTGCTTACAATGATCGCCTGGGTTTTGGAGGGATTGACCTTGAGCAACCACTGGTTGCACCAAACAGTGAACCAGGCAAGATGGGATTGGAGAAGGTGTTGGGAGCGCTGCAGGGTGGGGGCAAGGGCAAGGAAGGCGGTGTAATCACCAAACTGGAGAAGGTGGATGGGGGGTGACGGCGGCAGCATGTCCGCGGTGTACAAAAGGTACAGAAGGGGGGAGAGGACGCAGCCTTGGGGCACACCAGCGGAGGGGAAAAAGGTGTAGGAATCTGTGTTATGGATGGTGACATAGGAAGGACGGCGGGAGAGAAAGGAGCCGATCAGACGGACGTAGATAATGGGAAGGGCGAAGGTTTGGAGCTTGAAGAGGAGACCTGAATGCCATACGCGGTCATAAGCTCGTTCGAGGACCAGGGAGAGGAAGGATTGCGGACCGACGGGAATTTAGCTGGTCGGAAAGGAGATGAGTGAGGTGAAGGAGAAGGTCGTTGGAAGAGAAGGACAGCCGAAAGCCACACTGGCTAATGGGAAGGAGGCAGGGCTGGTGGAGATGCTGGTGGATGCGTCGGGTGAGGATAGATTCCAGGACCTTGCTGAAGACCGAGGTAAGGCTGATGGGACGGTAGGAGGAGACAGCGGACGGCGGTTTGCCAGGTTTAAGGAACATTAGGATATGGGAGGTTTTCCACAGGTCGGGGTAGTAACTGGTGGACAGGACTACATTGTAGAGCCTGGCCAGCGAGGAGAGGAAAGAGACAGGAGCTCAAGAGCTTCATAAAGGTGACGGTAGGAGACACGATCGTGACCAGGAGTGGTGTTGCGTTTCGTGCGGAGTGCAGCAATGAGATCCTGCGTAGTGATAGCGGCATTGAGTTCCGTGTGTGCAATGTTGTCCAAGTACTGGAAACCAGGAGCAAGGGGAGGGACAGAGGTGTCAGTTCGATCGGGGACATCTGGGAAGAGGGAGTAATCGAACTGGTGATCATCGGGGATGGAAAAGACATAGGAGAGGTAAGAGGCAAAGTGATTGGCCATACTAAGTGAGTCAGGGAAGGGGTGATCATCATGGAGAAGAGGATAGTAGGGGGAGGGTTTAGTTCCAGTACGGCGATGGAAGGCTGACCAGAACTTTGATGAGTTGATAGGTAAGGTAGCATTTAAACAGGTGCATGTCTGTCGCCAGTCCCGGCGTTTCTTAGCCGCGAGCAAATCACGAATGTGTCGTTGGAGTGCCGGTGGCATCGTAGTGTGTCCGGGTCATGCGTGCGGAGGAAGGCACGGTAGAGATGGCAGGATTCACGGAGGAGGAGGACGGCCTGTGGGGGTAAGGTAGGACGGTGGGGGTGGATGGCGACAGTAGGGATGTGGGCCTCCACGGCCTCAGTCAAGGTCTGCTGGAGAAAGGAGGCGGCATGGGTTACATCGTCAGGGTGGCGGTAGGTGAAGGGGTGGTTATCGACCCGGGTGGAAAGGGTATCTCGGTAGGCATTTTAGTTGGCATGGAAATAGTCATGGATGTACTTAGGGGGAGGGTCATTACGAGGGTCAGGGCGGGGGCGACGACCGTCTGAAATGGAGGAGGTAGTCGCTACCAATGGGCTCCAGGACATCCACCGTTATGCGTCCAAGGAGGTTGGGGGAGGAAAGGATAACATCAGGAGTGGAGTTGGATTCAGGATGGGTGTGCTGGGGGATGGGGATGAGGTCACCTTGAAGGGAGGAGAGGAACCGATGCCACCGCCGTAACTGGGCGGCGGAACGACTATGGATGTTGAGGTCGGTGGCGATCACGTAGGAGGAGAAGGTACGGTCAATGTGGGAGAGGAATTCGAAGGGAACAGGGGCGTTAGGGCGGACATAGATGGTGGCGCAGGTAACGGTAAGGCCGGGGAAGAAGAGACTAAGGATCAGGTGTTCGGTGGGGTTGGGAAGGAGAGGTTGGAGCCGAATGGGGATCTGGCAGTGGTGACCAATGGCAACTCCGCCACACGCAATCGGGAGGGGATTATTGGAGCGGTGGAGGAGGTAGGATGAAGTGTGGACGGTGTGGTGGGGTTGGAGGAAGGTTTCATTGAGGAGGAAGGCATCCACGTGGTGGGTGGCAAAGGTGTGCAGGAAGAGGTTCTTGTTGGCAGGAAGGGATGGGTTGTTGTTGAAAAGGATACGGTGCTGTCGCGCCATGATAGGAATTTAAACGAGGGTGTCAAGACGGAAGAAGGTGAAATGGGCCTGGCTGTTGGAGTAGGTGGCGTACATTTTGAGTTGGAAAACGGAACGGGTGGCGAGGGAGATCTGTTGGAGGGACTGCGGGCGCTGAAAAGGATGAACATTCTGAAGGACGATGGTGAGGAATCTGATGATGTCCTCAGCGATAGGGGGTGGATGAAGGGAATTGCCGGGAGGTGTGGAGGCGTCCAGAGAGCTGACAGGAACGGTGAGTTCAGGAGTGGTAGGAGGGGGTCAGGCCTTACATTTCTGGGAGTAGGTAGGATAAGGGAGGTTACAGGTATTACAGGAGGGGGGGGGAATGGAGATTGGGGCACTGACACAGAAAGTGGGCTTGCCTACAGTGCGGGCAGGTGGGGACCTCGCGGTACGCAGATGTCGGGTGTGCATTATACCGCAAGCACCTTTGGCAACAGAGGGATTGAGGAGGGGAATGGGAGGGGTTAAATTTATAACGTTGGTTAAAAAGGAGGGCACCCTCCTTCAGGAGATGGTCTATGGAGGGGGCGTGCTTGGAAAAGACTCGCATAAGGTGGGTGGGGCCGGCAGCGTTGTGTATGCGACGAACCACATGCACGTCCAGATGGGGATGTACCTGAAGCTCCGCCAACACCTCCTCCTCCGTGATCGTCGGACTAAGCCGAGTGATCACGGCTGTGAGGGTTGGCGGGCGACACGGGGGTTGGGGTTGGCGGGAGAGAGGCGGGGAAGGAGCAGGGGTGAGGGAGGGCCAAAGCGGGTGGCAGGGATGCGGGAAAGGAGGTCTGTGTGGGGAGTAGAGCTGGGGGAGGAGATGAGCACCGAATCATGGCGAGGGAGATGGGGGCACCAGGAAAATTCTGGTGAAGGAAGAGGGTGAGGTTCCGGGCTTCAAGAAGGGAGGGATCAGGACGGGAGAGGAGGTAGCGGTAGGAGGAGGGGGTAGAGGAGGAGGAGGAGGGGGCAGAGACAGGCGGGGAGACATCCATGACATCATGGGTGGGGGAAAGGGGACGAGGTGGAGCCTTTTTGGGAGTAGAGGAGGCAGGGGTGCCACTGGAGCGCTTGACGGCTACAGAGGAGGTGTGGGGGATGGGAGCGACTGGAAGTTGGCGGGGAGTGGCAGCTCCCAGTGCTGGAGGCAGCGCCAGAGATGGTGAGGGCGATGGCAAAGGCGACGGTGAAGACGATGACGATGAAGGCGAAGGGGAGAGTGGAGCGTGGGCCTAGCCCTCCGGGCGACCACCCGAGTGGAGGCCACAGAAACGGAAGGAGCAGAGGGCGGGATTGGAGGGAAGGGATCAGAGGAGGCGCGGGAGGGAGGAGCCGGGCATGGGTCGACAAATAGGGAGGGAGACGGGAGAGTGAAGATTGGGGGGATGGACTGAGGGGTGAGTGATGTGGCACACCACGTGGTAGTGGTGGCAGCGGCCGAGGGGGAGGTGTATATGATGGCAGTGGTGGTGGCTGTAGAAGAGGTGGTGGGGGTCGACATTATGAGAAGGGGGAAAAAACACAGTACAAGAAGCAAACGAGAGACGGGCAGGACGACGAGAGAGACAGAGTAAAAAGGGACAGAGAATGATGAAGGATGTAGGAGACTGGGGCCGAAGCCCCACTCTGCTGCTGCTGGCGGGGTGGGCGACCCGGCTGGCAGGACGGTGGGCACGCCTCCGCTGCTGCTGCTGCTGGTTGTGGCGCTGCTGCTGGTCCTGCTCCTGCTGCTGCTGCTGCTGCTGCTGGGGGCGGCTAGGACCACTGCTGGCTGCCGGCTGCGACCGCTGGTGGCTGCGACTGCAGCTGGCTGCTGGCGGGGACCGCTGCTGGCCGCTGGCCGCTGGCTGCTGGCTGCTGGCTGCTGGCCGGGACCGGTGCTGGTGGGGACCGCAGCTGGCTGGTGGCGGGGACTGCTGCTGGCTGCTGGTGAGGGCCGCTGCTGGGGACCGCTGCTGGCTGGACTGTTGCACGTCGACGGGCTGGCTGGCTGGCTGGCTGGCTGGAACCTGCAACACCTAACGCTTCGATTGGTACCGGAAGAGCACAATCGAAGGGCGGTATTCAACCGAATTACCGCCGGAGATGGTTAAACGGGCTCAGGGAGCTCGCTTAAATCCGCAGGGCCGGCCAATCATAGTGTCGGTAGATGGCGCCCTTATATGGTTGCTCACTCTGGTGGCAAGGGCAGCGCCGCCAGGGTAACCCGTATCGATAGTGGTGTGTACGCTGCCGCTAACCCCGCGACGACGCGTTCACTTGCGCCAGTTGTTGACATCGTGTGCGGCGCCAGCGGTACTCGCTGTGTGCCGCGCGTGTTGTAGCACGCCGCGCCGAGTTGACGGCTGCTGTGGGGCGGCCGATACGACAAGTGCATTTACAGATTTCAAGAGAATAACTGAATCGAGTAATGGCGCAAAAATTAGTGCATACGCTTTCATTAATTCATATTCAGTTTATGTTATCAATATGAGCAGGCAAAAGAATGCTTTCAGTGCTCAAAAACAGCGATGAATCTGTCAGCGACTTTTAATGCACCTATTCCTGATGGCACTTTGCGGACATCATTATGTACAGCAAAAGGAATTTGACTTATGTTCTTAAGCACGGGATAATTAATGAGGACTCTTAAACATATTTGTTTAAGGGATTAAGAGTCACTTAATATTTCTCTTCATAACCTTTCTGCACACTGGACAATTATTTTGCATTGCTAACCTCCGGTCTACGCATTCTTTATGAAAAAGGTGTTTTCATTTTGTCAGTACAAATTGACCATTTCCATTTGTTAAGCATATTTTCAGGTTGTTCGGTAAGTATTTCACATGACCATAATATATTTTGTTTGAACGATTCAGATAGATGTTAAAATTTTAAAATTAATTCCCAGTTTATGTTGAAATTCCATTATAAAACAGTTTTTGACAGGGTGATACTCTGTTCCAGAATAATCTATCTTGGAACTGTCACATCAACTCCTCAGACATTTTTTTATGCGGTGACATAAAACCTCAGTCTACTCTATCTCGTAATTGTCTCATGAACTCTTTAGACGGTTATTTATATGCTGATATTTGAACCCAGTCTAATGTTTCTTGGAATTCTTTCATGAAATCTTGAGACAGCGTTCGATTGTTTGACAACGCACGCCGGTTTAAATGGTTCAAATGGCTCTGAGCACTATGGGACTCAACATATATGGTCATCAGTCCCCTAGAACTTACAACTACTTAAACCTAACTAACCCAAGGACATCACACAACACCCAGTCATCACGAGGCAGAGAAAATCCCTGACGCCGCCGGGAATCGAACCTGGGAAGCTGGGCGTGGGAAGCGAGAACGCTACCGCACGACCACGAGTTGCGGACCCGGTTTAATTTGTCTTGAAAGTCACTCATGAAATCTTCAGACATTTTTTGATTTTATGATATTTCAGTTCAATCTGTCTTGAAAGTCTCTCATGAAATCCTCAGATAGTTTTTCCCATCTTGATATAGTTCTCCATCTGGGACGTTTGAAGGGATTTTGTTTTTTGATATAATCAGCAATTATTGCAGCGTATGTTTCACTGGTTGAATACAATTTGTATAATTGTTCAGATTTTAAAAATTTACTCATTTGTTTAATCATCTGAATAAGCTGTTGTTGTTCAATCAGTGGCTGAAAAGGTTCTTCTTGTTGTTGTTTTTCATTCAGTGGATTTTTATTAATAGGGCAATAAGTTGCTGTTTTTTCAGCTTTAAATAATCTTTTAAGCCCATTCTTTCGCTTCAACGTTTAGTTCTATTGAAGCCATTTCCTTTCGTATCCATTTCATTACATAGACTCGTACATAAAATATTGCTATTATGCAATTCCATTTTCATATAAGACAACTCGCCTGTAGCGCTAACGACAAAAGCTTTGCATATTCCAACTCGCCCGTTGCTGCTAACCGGCGACTGGTGGGAACGGATTCGAAAGTACAAATATGCGCCCTGGAAAAGTGCTCACAAAAAAAGTAGCTGCCAAAAAGTGCTCGCAAAAAAGCGCCGCAGACAAAGTGGCTGCCAAAAAGTGGTTGCAGAAAAAGTGGCAGCCAAAAAAGTGCCCGCAAAAAAGTGGGTGCCATATTTTGGCTAAAAAGTTGCGGGTTTGGGGAGCCGCCATCTTTTGGCCAAAATATTAGGGGTTTTGCACCATACCGACTCCTTTACTACTTCTCATCATGTTCATCTCTGCTTTATCATCTTTCTGTGCGTATTGTAAGACCTTCGGGACACACACCATCAGATTATTTGACTTGTCGCTCTAATGAAATAGGCGAGTGTCAGCATTAAGTCTCGTGGTCTTATCGTGGCGTGTTTACCTTCTGCTGCTGGTCAGACGATAGAAATGCCACCTGCACGCTTAGAGTAGCAGATTGGCGGTGACCAACTTTAAACAGAACTTGATTAATTTTCAAACACATTTATTAAAATAATAACAAGCATAAAAATTACTTAACTTGGTTCTGGATGCTATTTACAGTTGACAAAATGAAGTTCCTTTGGTCTTGGTACGTTAATCTTATTCTCACATATCTCTGATACTTGACAAAGTGTCTATTCATTTATCTTCATGGCTATGTACAGGAATATGATAATCTTATTAGGCGCAGACTGAAACTTGACTATAGACTGGTACAGACAAATGCAGACTAATGCAGACTAAGGCAGACTGACTAATCGGAGGTCTGTACACTCGTTATAATACCTCGCACGTTCAGGTATCACTGCGCGAGTGTGATCCGCGAGGAGAAAAGGTTCTACGTTAGCAGCAATCTCATTGGCTGTATTACGTATTAATACGCGGATCGGCGGAAGCAGAATTTGGTCCGTCTCTAAGACAGCGCCATCTCATAGTGTGGAGACGGACGAGCGCTGCGCCTGCGCTGTTGTGCTTAGCGGGGCGCGCTCTAGTGGGAAAGTTGTGTACGCGCTGACTACGCGGAACTATGTACACAACGCTTTCGAATCAGTAATGTAGTTGAAAATGGGTTTACAACCCGAAATATAGGTTGTGCAGTAACCATAATCAAATATTTGACGCAGGGCTAGAAACACTGTTTGTTTAGTTAATTACATTAAATTACTTGTCTCAGCGTCATCTACGAGTGTTGCTTCAGAATTTATTAAATTTCAATAGAATTTAATTTATTCCGTCGTAACATCAAGCTCGGGCACATCAGCCTGAACGAAACAGAAGAGAGTACTGTGAGACGACGCCAGCCAGTAGAACGCTGACTCGGATGATACCACTACAGGAGCGGCACCTAGGCGAAGTGAATATAAGGGCCGCTCCAGCTAGCCTCGACCGCACTAGGAGAGCCGAGCTAGAAGACGAGCTGTGATCCAAACGATTTAACCGTGACTTGTGATCTATTTTAATTGTTTGCATGGAAATTGTATGTATCGAAAGACACTGATTATTTGCATGTCGTCACCTCATTGCAAAGTTTTGTCAATTTAATTAATTGTAATAATGTCCATTAATATGATTTGCGTGAATGTTGTCTAGCTATCCGAGAAAACAACTTCCTAGGCACTCTATATTAGAGTAGTGGGCGGAATCCCTCAGAATTCACCTTTTATATTTCATAATGAGGTAATTTGTTGTTTTAATTTTTGTTAATTTGCAGTAGAAATGAAGAGTTCAGTATTTACTGTATGAGATTTTATCGTTGAAAAGTATGTTCAGAACTTACCTGCATGTGCTTCTAATTTGACATATATGATGAGCATTGGAAAAGAAATATTAGTATGATTGTGGTAGAGTGAATTTATTACAGTAACAGGAAGAAAAGAATTGTACACCTGGAAAGACGTCGTCGATTTTGATCCGATGACGCCATATGCCACCTTCGGGACAGTAGATGTACTCACAATAGTTTGAACGTCGTCCACCATAGCTACCAGAGCGCCGCTTTAATTCGGTGTGCTCACAGCCTGAAGGCTCCCTAAGCAGGCATTCGTGGCCCGGAGACGTTCTAGTGACTGCTATGGGTAACTGAGCGGACTAGAAAGGGGTTAAACTGTGGCCTTCCGAGTGGCGGCAAAAGTTGGACTCGGTGCATCATCTGTGCAGCGATGCTGGTGTCAGTGCCCACGTGAACACTCTCGCACTCGTAACGATGTTCTGCACGTGCACGCAGCACAGACGCCCACCAGAACCGTCGCACTGTAAGGGAAGCAGTGGTATACCGCACAGCTACCACAGCACAGATGAGAAGGCTCGTGATTCAACTCGTGTCAACACGAACCGATGCGAACCGTTCATTAGCAATGGATCTCTGAGCACGCGCACTTCTAGTCGGTCTTCCACTCACACCGGAGCACCGATGTGTACGGCTCCGCTGTTGCCGTCCGTGTGCCACTTGGAAGATGGATTATCACGCCGAGGTCTTCAGCGATGGCAGCAGATGTACCCACATGCCAGTGATGGTCGTTTGCGCGTACGACGTAGACCTGGTAAGCGTTGTGTCGTAGAGTGCATTCGTCCAAAACACTCTGCCACCAACCCACGCCTCATTGTGTGGGGTACGATAAGCTACAACTCTCGTTCAACATTGGTGTTTCCGGAGGGAACGGTAACCACCTCTCCGCACTAGCTGAATGTTGTTAGACCAGTTCGTTTGCCCTACTCGCAACAGGAAGGTGATTAGTTGTTCCAGTAGGATAATGCTTGCCCACATATAGCCCGTGAAACTCCACAGGCTCCGCAAGGCGTGCTGCGACTGGCCAGCGAGATCTCCAGTAGAGAGCGTATCGGATACGATGAGAGCAGAAGTGACTCGTGCGACACATCAAGAAACATCTCTTATAGAACTACGTGAACAGGCCCAGCAGGCGTGACGTATCGTATCTCAGTACAGTATTAGCCATCTGTGCGATCGACTGGAGGCCAGAGTCATCGCCTGATTTGCTACCCGTGGAGCATTCACCACATACATGATCGACATCTATCACCTCAGAAGCACTTTTACTAATAATCATTTCATGTACTCCTCACACACTGTTGAAACAAAAAATCTTGACTGAACTGGAAACCTGTAAAACGGTGTACTAATTTTTTATTCTGGCAGGGTATTTGTCATTTTCTTCCACATTACCACCAACAAAAGGTATATTTTCACAGTAACATATTTGATAATTTCGTAAATTGGAGGTGGGAATAATGAACAAAGCTTGAAAGTGCTATGTTTCCATCAACTGCCTTAATTAAATTCATTAGCTCTCCTGAGGCGTAAACGAACTTTTGTTGTTATTTGCACAGAGGTGTATTAGCTCAGGATTATGCACATCGGTTATATTAGCTGGTACACCACACCAAAGAGATGATGGCTACACAAGGGAGATTCTGAGATGGCCATTAGGAAGATAGTGACTGCGGACAATATGTGCGGTTATGGAGATATGAGTGTCTCTTTGTGCTGCGAGGCTCAGCGATAGGACCGAATGATACGGGTCCCAGTTATCCCAGGTAGCGAGCGGCCAGCAGCCTGCGAAGTGGGGCGCGGAAGTTGTGTGATTAGCGTTAAGTGCCACTCTGCGGCCGGCCGTCGGTGTGCCCGAGCGCAGGTCAAATATTCATCTGCTAATGGCTGGCCGCCTCTCAGCGAGGCTCTGGTCCGGCCGCTGCGGCCACTCTTCCCAATAGCGGCGCCCGTAAAGGCCAGCCTAGTTGGCTGGCTAAGCCTCACCTGCTGAGGTGACCGATACCCTGGTCTCCACCGTCTCCCATATCGACTCGATTCACACAAGGAACCTGTTGCTCCAGCGCTCGACTTATACTCTGCGCCAAGCAGGGGGGTGGGGGGGGGGGGGGGAGGGGGTGGATGAGGAGGTGGCACAGTGCATTCGCAGAACGGTATAGGCGGTCCAGTATATGTTGGCTGATGTCCAAAGCGCTGGCCGAGTTTATTCGTTTGTTCAGAAGGGGAGGCTGGTAAGGGTTTGCCACCTATTGGCCGGTCGGCGATAACGCAATCAACGTGCACGTCATGCAAGGAAAAATTTCGTTTTTGCTGTACTTGTAGCTTTATATGTCAGGTTCATTGTAATGTCCCCAACGTATCATTGATTGTTGCAGTTATTGTGATATTTATGTGGTTGTAAGCCACTGCGTGAAATTCAAAAACGCTGATAAAAGAAATAGGGCTTGCTATTATTTTGCATTCAGTGCATATTATACTCCGGAGAGTCAAACTGGTACACCTGCCTGATATCGTTTAGGAGCCCACAAGCACGCAGACGTGCTGCAGCACGACGTGGCAAGGACTAGATTTATGTCTGAAGTACTGCTGGAGGGAATCGACACCATGAATTCTGCAGAATAGAGTGGAGATCTCTTCTGAACAGAACATTGCAAGGCATACTAGATATGCTCAATAGTGTTCATGTCTGGGGAGTTTGGCGACCAGGGGCAGCGTTTAAATTCAGAAGAGTCTTCTTGGAGCCACTCTGTAGCAATTATGTCCTGCTGGAATTGCCCAAAACCATCGGAATGCACAATGGACAGGAATGGATGCAGGTGATCAGACAGGATGCTTACGTATGTATCACCTGTCTTATCTAGACATATCAGGGGTCCTATATCACTCCTACTGCACACGCCCCACACCACTACAGATCCCCCACCAGCTTGAACAGTTCCCTGCTGACATGCAGGGTCCATGGATTCATGAGGTTATCTCCATATCCGTACACTCCATCTGCTCGATACAATTCGAAACGACACTAGTCCGACCAGGCATAATGTTTACAGTCCTCAACAGTGCAAAGTCAGTGTTGACCTGTCAAGGGAAGGCGCAAGGCTTTGCGTTATGCAGTCATCAGAGGTACATGAGAGGCCTTTGACTCTGAAAGCTGATATTGATTATATTTCGTTGAATGGCGCGTAAGCTGACACGTGTTGATCGCCCAGCATTGAAATCTGCAGCAATCTGCAGAAGGATTGCACTTCACGTTGAACGAATCTCTTCAGTCGCCGCTGGTCCCGTTCTTGCACGATCTTTTTCTGACCGTATGGTGCACTCGTGAAACAGTCGTACAGGAAAATCAGCGTTTCATAGCTACCTCGGAGATGCTGTATGCCCTCGGTCGTGTGTCGACTAGAACACCACATTCAAACTCGGTTAAAACTTGATAACCTATCACTGTAGCGGTAGTAACCAATCTAACAACTGAACCAGACATTTGTTGTCCTATATAGGCATTGCCGACCCCAGCGCCGTATTCTGCCGTATTCGAGTACGGATGCCTATGCCAGTTTTTTTGGCACTTCGGTGTGTAATAATTCTCTGCGAATGAAATGTAACTAACATATTGAATTTTTCTTTTTTCTTTAGACTTGGGTAGAGGTCCCTATCTGTCAGCAGTCTCTAGATAATTGACCTGATTTGACGCAGTCATTTGTGATTGCACCCCGCCAGCAGCAAAGCCATGATGAAATATTCACAACTTTCCTTTGCCAAATGGTTGTTGTGCAAAACCTCATTATCTACCGTGTTATTCCACTAACTACGAATTTTTCCAATGGAAGAATGTAATTTTTAAGGGCCATCGTTAGTTGGTGGATTGAGAAATGGTATGGGTTTTGGAATAACATAAGCAGAGTTATTACACATTTATTTTGTACTGCGGATGTGCTTTTTCGCAAGATAGTGATCTTAGTTTACCTCAGTTCCTCATAAATTTAATAAACTTAGTAAACGACTATTTCGGAATTCTCTCACAGTTGCCTCTGCACAAAATTTTAGTGAGTTGAGAATGTGCATACTCCTCTGAGTTTTGGGAAATGAACCAAATTTTAACACGGCAGCAAGAGAAATGTGTAGGTCCTACTCAAAATTCCCCACTCGTGCCACTTCTCTGAAAGTCACAATTGATTCACAAACCAGGAGAAATTAAATCGCTGCATTTTCTGTGGAATTATTTTCAGATACCAACCGAAGCACAGGTGGGAGATCTTTTTGAATGCTTGCCATGCAATCTGGATGTGACTGGGCGCCGCTCAATATTTACAAACAATGTGAGTATAGGCTTCAGCAGCCCTCACCACTACCGCTCTCCCCACTCGTGCTCTGCCGTCTGCACATTTAGCGACCACGCTATTATGGGTATACTGTTGAGAGCTACTATATTTGACTGTCCTCGTTCTGCCACATGTGCCCGTCGAGTGTTTTTCCATGTTTGTATTACTAGTGTGCAGTGACTTCTGGCTATAATCATGATGTCTGTTACTACTGATATGGTCCTACTCAAGTCTGGATTTATCGTTAAGTAGGAGTGGGGAACCTCAGAATAGGCAACTCTCTCGACCCAAATACGTGCGCAAGGTACAGGGTACAGGATCACAGTTGGGTGCGGAACTTCGGAAACTAATGTCGGCTCAGAAATGATCATAAATACAGACGTTCCTTGTCTTCGCAAACCTTAAGTTGGAAGAATGTATATAAAAGGATATACCAAAATTATGGTCACTACACAATCAAACCAACTACCAGGTCACAATTCTCAATAATGGTATGTTAATTCTCAGACTTGTTGCGAACAAACACACACACACACACACACACACACACACACACACACACACACACACACACTACATATGAATATAAAACTAGAAAAATTTACTCAACCAAGCAACAAACCCAGAATACTACAGCTGAAGGCGATAAGCTACCAGGTAAACCTGCTGCGGGTAAGACTATTAAATGCGCACAAATATTACCTTTTAAATATTAACAGACATAGATAAAGGAATACAGCAAGATAATCGTTGAAGCAACAAGTAGCAGGTGTTACTGACAACAGTAATACTTAGTCGCCAGACCTGCTGCGACCGAGAATATACATACATTAAGAATGAGGAAGTTTAAACAGCAGTATATACATAAAACTAGAACTATGTTATCTTGCTGACAACGCTAATAATCAGTCTCCAGAATTGCTGCGACCCAACATTTACATACATAAAAGGGGCTCAAACAACAATATATATATAAAACTATGTAATCAACCAAATCACAACCACAGAGTACAACTGCTAGTGGCAGTAAAACATTTGGTAACGACAGTATTTGCAACTGTACGCTCATTGAACACTCAACATCACTCTGTCGAAAGACTTCTCTTGTTGCTTGCCATTAAACAAATTGTTATTCAACGGTGGACGTTAACAACAACAGGAAAATTTGGGGAAGACTACAAGAAAGCCACGACACCAATCTGCAAGATGCAAACTTGCAGATCAAGTTGACAATGTACCATTTAACAGTGAACACACACACACGCGACCACAGGCAGATTCAGACTGTGAAACAATGAACGTCGCTGTACCAGGAGGCAATCTCGCCGGTGCAACCTTGCGGGCAGCAAAATAAATAGCAGACAACCGGCACATACTAGAAACCAAGAGTGTAGTCTGCATGAGGAAGCCTCGAATACCATAGCCACAGTTTCACAGACCAACGGCCACAGTTTAAGCCCCCACGTCCTCTTTAAGGAGGGGGGAGGGGGGGGGTACAATGCATAAGGAAAGAGTAATCTTACCACAAGAAGCCGGAACTTGGATAATACAAACGACAGAACATCATGCCTCGAGGCACATCGCCTCACCGACCTTCTGGATGAGTCGCAACACGAACCGCGACGAGGCGTGGCTTTCCACCTCGAAAACAGCTCACCGTACGATACAATCCCCGCTCTCGAAACGCGGCCGTCCAGGTGGGCCACGGCACCAACCGCCCGTACGCTAGAACGTCCTCTTATCTCCGAAAGCCGCCGGCGATCGCACGCTATGCACCGTGACCCCCTCTGGCGATGCGCCAGAGGAAGGAGAGCACGGCTCAACTACTTCAAAACCGGAAGGCAGAAAAGTGAATAGTCCAACTAGTGAGATGCACCATAACGTTTTATTATTTATCGATGAGTCCACGCAGCGAAGGAACATTCTGGTGCAGCAAGTTCGACCGATAGCCCACAAGTGGCCACAGGCGGTACTCGTAGCACTACCTATAGAATTAAAAGGGAAGCCAGGCTATTGAAGATGGCGGAGGAAGAAAATTTATAACATCAGATAAAATATGTAAACGCAAAACAGTAATAGACATTGATAGTTTTGAGTAGGCCCTTTACAGGAGAACTGTTTACAACTTTCATTTGGGCGAAAAACGAGCACATGCAATGGAAGGCATTAAACTGGAAAGAAGCCATAGACTTTTAAGGTGGCAACACTAGTGTAAGGCGGTTATTAAAGATATTAGGTTTCTGCTGGGAAAAAGCAAAATCGAGCAGGTTCATATTTTTAGAGAGAAACGACATCCGAAGAAAAGGAATAGCGTATTTGAATCAATCTAAAAAAAAAAAAATGTTGGGAGACAAACAGAGACGTTGTTTTCAGTGATAGATATTTCATTTTATCATCACACGTAAGTGGTAAATCATGGAGGACTGGCCTCCTCAACCAGATATCAACTACTAGACCTTACTAAAACTTATGGAGGCGGTCAAAATGGCTTCATTCCTAACTCGCTTGTTATGTGGAAGTCAGATCAAACAACAAGAAATTACCACAATCATATGAATCAACTGATTTAAGAAAAATGGTTGACAGGAAAGATGAAAACCAATTTAAACTCCAAATCTGTACACTAATTCCCCACAATGCTCCAACGTCTAGTTCTACTAAAGAGTATATCAGAGAGTGGCCAACATAGAAACGTACTGCATTCATATGAGCTTATGCGAAGAACCAAACCAGGAACTGTCGAGTATTCCGTGGATAGAATTCTATAAACTGATGGTCGCATTGTTTACGCCTTCGTCCTTACCACCGAGAATTAAATCCAACAGAAAATATTTGTGTGGTGTCACCGCCAGACACCACACTTACTAGGTGGTAGCCTTCAAATCGGCCGCGGTCCGTTAGTATACGTCGGACCCGCGTGTCGCCACTGTCAGTGATTGCAGACCGAGCGCCGCCACACGGCAGGTCTAGTCTAGAGAGACTCCCTAGCACTCGCCCCAGTTGTACAGCCGACTTTGCTAGCGATGGTTCACTGTCTACATACGCTCTCTTTTACAGAGACGACAGCTTAGCATAGCCTTCAGCTACGTCATTTGTTACGACCTAGCAATGTGCCATATTCTTCAAGAATGTATTCTGAACAGATAATATTGTGAATGATGTACCGTCAAGAGCGACGTTCATGGATTAAAGTTCAGTATCAAACTAATTACGTCCGCTTTCTGAATTCTAATTTCTCGTCATGTTCCAGACCTCACCTCAGTATAGTCCTTCCCTCCTCACGCCAGCCTGCGTGAGCTAAAACGCGTGCATTTCGGCCTCCTTTCGTAACACGGTGTTGGCTCTTCAGCCAACACAACGATTTGGTCTACTGTGAAGCGTTGCGTAGCTTCTAGGAACATTCTCTGCAACGTAACGTCTGTGAAACATTTGTGTGAGAGAAATTTATACCAATGACAAAGGAAGATTGGATTCCGTTATGCGAACACGTTAAAGAAGTTGAATGACGATACATGATTCAAGAAATCTTCTTCGACGATGGAATAGATTTAATAACATCACATTTAAGTGGCGTAGATAGTGATAGCGAAAGCGATTACGGTGACTCGCCATGAAGATGATCGAGAACTGAGAAGAGTAGCTGAGCTGCCTCATAGTGATTAAGGTAAGCACTCGCAATCAGTGTTTTCTGTTCTGCGCTGTGCCGAGCTCCCCGGCGTTTCTCAACGTGACATCACTCATGCTCTCAGATATTTGGCGCGGCATGTGCGTATATATGCGTTTTTGTTGCATTATGAGGGTCGTTCAGTAACTAACGTAACACTTTTTTCTCTGATATTAGGTTGGTTTTATCCCGGATTTCAATACATCGTATTATTCCCCTCTCTTTTGGCTACAAAATCATAATTTTCAACACAATCTCCGTTCAATGTGACGGTCTTACGTCACCTTTCTGGCAGGACCTGTATTTCCTTGCGGTACCACACTACTGGTCTAGATGAATAACCTCCCCACCATCTACGTACTTCTTCCCGTGGTGTGCATCCTTCACTGGGCCAAATAGATGGATGTCGGAATATTGCGAGATCTGGGCTGCTGTGTGAACGAGGAAGAACAGTCCAATGAGGTTTCGTGAGCTCCTCTCGGGAGCTCAGACTTGTGTCAGGCTTTGTGTTGTCTCGGAGAAGGAGGTTTGCATTTTTCTGGTGGCATTCTTGAGTATCCTGAGGTTAGTACAAAACACTTCAGAGTTGATCGTTGAATCATGAGGGAGCACAGCAGACAGAATAACCCCTCCACAGTCCCAGAAGACTGTCGACAAGACTTTGCTGGCTGAGGGTGGGGCTTTGCATTTTTTTTTCAGAGGAGAGCCGATGTGGTGCCACTCATGGATTGCCGTTTGGTTTCCGATTCGGAGTGATGAACCCACGTTTCATCGCTTGTGGCGTTCTTCGACACGAAATTGTCACAATCGGCCTCATAACGCGCGAGCAATTACGCAGAAATGGTTCTTCGTCGCTCTTTACTGTCTTTTGTTAAGTGGCGAGGAACCCAGCGGGGACACACTGTTGAGAAACCCAGCTAGTGAGTTGTAACCTCCGTGACACAGTACTCGTTACAGCCTGTGCTATGGTAAGTGAGCGGGATTCACCTTATGAGAAAGAATTTTTGTATAGATATCGACCGCGTGTACCTGAATGGTGGCAAGTCAGACTTACATCCAATCTGTAGAAACAATGATACGTCAAGTAAGTTCGAAATGCAATCACACGTCAGGACGGATCAAAAGCAAACCAGAAATTGCTACCAAGGTGACAATAATGCGGTCGCCAGCCTAATTAGGCATTAACTGAGTTTTTTCCCCGTACAAGTTGGTATATATTCATGCAAAACAACAAGTTGTAACACTTCACAATATAGTAGAATCTTAGAACCAGAAAATCTATTGAACTGATAGTTTCACGTTCTGTACTGATATGGAAAATCATGAATACATAACACTACACTATAATGTTTACTCAAAACTTTATACTGTCTATTAATCTGATTAAAATCGGGCATAGGTTACCCTAGAAATTGATCTTTCATGGAACACACAAAATGTCAACTTTGATAAAGATAAAACCCTGATAAATTTTGACTTTTATAATGACTTTAACTTTTGCTGGTCAAACAAATTTAGAACACTTCAGAATTCAAGTGAATTAGGTGCGTGGGGGGGCGGGGGCGAAACTGTCATTATCGCTGTATTAAAAAAAATGATTACTAAATTTATTATTCGTTCAAGATTTCCAGTATGTAAGTTACTACTCTTTTCATCTTATTTACTGCTCATTTAAATGCCCTTAAATCTATCTCGAAATAATAAACTTCATAACTATATCAATACTAAGGTTATCTTTCGACTTCGTTAGACCTTCGCTATTCATTTACTGGTTCATTAACAAGACATTTCTTTAAACACCATTCTAATATAGCTAGTTCTGCAAATAATTAATATTAACATAATTTTTAATTTTCATTTCACGACACTCGGATTGCACAACGTTTGGAAAGGACCCTGTCTAGGTTAGTTGTGAGGATAATTAAATGATGGAAAAGTTCTGGTAAAATTTAGGTTGTTATTGCACCAAACAAACACAATTCACTCTCTGATCCATACGAATACAGTACTAAAAGTTTCAACCTGATAGTATCGATGCGGCAGTTGGTGGACAGCAAGGTGGCGAGGCACAGAGCACACAGACAACCACAGCTATGGCTCTTGACGTATCGGCACTTTAATTCTTCTTAGCCTCGCAATACTTTTACATTTAGTGCCTATGGAATTTTGCCATGCTGTGTGGGCGTTGGAACAGCATACCCGAGGCTCAGTGAAGTTATGTCTTCCAGGAGAGCCTCCTCGCTCCAGAAGGTGTTGCTCAAACCAGTGCCAAACTCCAACTACCACTGTGCCCGTTGTGCCGTGCAGTGCCCGCGCGCATTTTCCCGCGCTCGCCTGCCATCCACGTTTTACCGCTCCCTGACAGACCGGGTATTCACCCGAGGTTTTGCATTCTACATATCCTAACACATTGCCTACGTATGGACCAGACGCACAGTTACAATTTTAAACATCTTACAACAGTTTCAACATTTGTTATATTTCAGTTCTATTACAATATTGCTTGACATTTGACATAAACATTAATATTCACATTGAAACTTATTTACAGTTTTCTTAACATAATGGCATGAAACAAAAAGAAATGAAGTCAGAACATCAATTACACAAGTTTATCGAAAAGACAGATGGAAATACTTACTTATATGTACAATAGTACAAAGTCATTGTTGTTACAGAGTGAGTGTGTTAGTACTACCAAAAGAATGTCCAGTTGTGCAGCGAGGTGGTTGGTTGTAATCCGATCACCTTGAGTGAGTCTGTCCGCACGTTCCAACATTGCAGGAGTCACAGCTGTGTGCTGGCGACTAGCACGCGTGAGATTGGACAGGTTTTCGCCACCTTGTTGGGATGATGATAGACTCCTCGCCCAACAACTCACCGTGCTTTTGTTGACTGCTAGGTCTCGGCTGCCAACTTGCAAGGGCGTAAGAACATCTACGATACTCCCATTTTTGGCCAAAAAACAAAATTGAGTGACAGCTGTGTTTTTGTAACGCACGTCCGTTACAGACGCCATTTTGAAGGCCACATAAAGCACCGTCACCTATCGGAACTGCACGAAACTTTAAGGGCTGAAGTAGCGTTACTCCACGATGTTCCACAGTAAATTCTGCAGTTTTTCTGGCCAAGAAAATAAGTGTTACATTACTTGTTGAACACCTGTCATCGTAGCCTTCACTATAAAAATTGGTTTGATGCACCTCTCGAAACTTGTTCTGTGCAAGATTTTCATTTATCCTTAACTACTGCAGCCTACATCCATTTGAATCTAGTGCCTCTACAATTTTAGCCCCCAAGAATTTCCTGCATTGCCAAACTGACGATTGATTGATTCTTCAGGATATGTCCTACCTACCGAACCCTTATTTTAGTCAAGCTGTGACGTATGTTCCTTTTCTCCCCTACTTCGATTGCGCATCCCATCAATAGTTACGCAACCTGTTATTACATGTTTCATCATTTCTCGGTTGCAAAACATTTTACAAGCTTTCATTATCTTCGGGTCTGTTTATTGCTCTGATTTCACTATCGCACAAGGCTACAAACCACGCAAATACACTGAGGTGACAAAAGTCATGGGATAGCACAACGCACATATACAAACGGCGGTAGTCTCGCAGCGAGATAGTGCAGTGGCTGGCACTCTGGACTCGTATTCGGGAGGACGACGGTTCAATCCCGCGTCCGGACATCCTGCTTTAGGTTTCCCGAGATTTCCCTAAATCGCTGCAGGCAAATGCCGGAATGGCTCCTTTGAAAGGGCACGGCCGACTTCCATCCCCATCCTTCCCTAATCCTACGAGACTGATGACCTCGCTGTTCGATCTCTTCCCCCAAAAACAACCCAACTCTCGCAGACACGAGGTGTATCCGGGCAGCGCATTGGCGGAGTTGTCATCTGCACTCTGGTGGTCCATGTGAAAAGGTTTCCGACTGGGTTTAACGTCCGGTCGGCACCGATGTCACTAGAGATGAGCACAAGCTCGGCTTGTGTCAGGGATGGGGAAGAGAATCGGCCGCGCCCTTTCACAGGAACCATCACGGCATTTGCCTCGAGACATTTTGGGAAATTACAGAAAACCTAAATCTGGAAGGCTGAACGCTGGGTCCAATCGTCTCCCTCCCGAATGCCAGTCTAGTGTGTTAACCACTTCGCCACCTCGCAAGCATTACCTCTCACCACAGACAGCGCAGTGGCCGACAGGCATCACTTAGCGACCGAGAGCAGCGGCGTCTGCATAGAGTTGTCAGTGATAACAGACAAGCAACGCTGCGAGAAGTAACCGCAGAAGTCAATGTGAGACCTGTTGTTGTTGTTGTGGTCTTCAGTCCTGAGACTGGTTTGATGCAGCTCTCCATGCTACTCTATCCTGTGCACGCCTCTTCATCTTCCAGTACCTACTGCAGCCTACATCCTTCTGAATCTGCTTAGTGTATTTATCTCTTGGTCTCCCTCTACGATTTTTACCCTCCACGCTGCACTCCAGTACTAAATTGGTGATCCCTTGATGCCTCAGAACATGTTCTACCAACCGATCCCTTCTTCTACTCAAGTTGTGCCACATACTCCTCCCCAATTCAATTCAATACCTCCCCATTAGTTATGTGACCTACCCACCTAATCTTCAGCATTCTTCTGTAGCACCACATTTCGAAAGATTCTATTCTCTTCTTGTCTAAATTATTTATCGTCCATGTTTCACTTCCATACATGGCTACATTCCATAGAAATACTTTCAGAAACGACTTACTGACACTTAAATCTATACTCGATGTTAACAAATTTCTCTTCTTCAGAAACGCTTTCCTTGCCATTGCCAGTCTACATTTTATATCCTCTCTACTTCGACCATCATCAGTTATTTTGCTCCCCAAATAGCAAAACTCCTTTTCTACTTTAAGTGTTTCATTTCCTTGTATAATTCCCTCAGCATCAACAGCTTAATTGGTTTTGCTTTTGCTTTTGTTGATGTTCATCTTATATCCTCCTTTCAAGACACTGTCCATTCCGTTCAACTGCTCTTCCAAGTCCTTTGCTGTCTCTGACAGAATTACAATGTCATCGGCGAACCTCACAGTTTTATTTCTTCTCCACGGATTTTAATACCTACTCCGAACTTTTCATTTGTTTCCTTTAGTGCTTGCTCAATATACAGATTGAATAGCATCGGGGAGAGGCTACAACCCTGTCTCACTCGCTTCCCAGCCACTGCTTCCCTTTCATGTCCTTCGACGATCAACGTATTTTTTAGGACAGTGAGGCGAAGTCTGGCGTAGCAGACGCGGGATGCGAATGTCTTTGCTAACAGCACGACGTCACGTGGCTGGACTCGTGCCCACGATGCGTGAACCCTGAGCGACTGGAAAACTGTCGCCTGATCAGATGACTTCCGATTTGAGTTGAAAAGTTTTGATGGTAGTTTCTGAGTGTGCTTCGACCCCACAAAGCCACGGCCCTCAATTCTCAACAAGGCACTGCACAAGCTACTGTTGCTTCTGTAATGATGTGGGCTGTTTTTACATGGAATAGACTAAGTCCTCTGGTGAAAATGAACCGATCATTGATTGCAAATGGTCACGTTCGGCTACACGGAGACTATTTCTTGTTAGTCATGGACTTCACGTTCCCAGATAACGATGTAATTTTTATGGATGAAAATGCGCCATGTCACTGAGCCATAACTGTTCGCAATTGGTTTGCCGGGCAGTTGGAGCGAACAGTTTGGCCACTCAGATCGCTTACTATGAATCCCATTGACCATCTATGGGACATAGCCGAGAGTTCAGTTCGCGCCCAAAATGCTCCGGCAACACTTTCGCAATGATGGACGGATATAGAGGCAGCATGGCTCAATATTTCTGAAAGGGACTTCCAACCACTTGTTGAGTCCATGCCACGTGGAGTTGCTGTACTACATCGGGCAAAAGGGATTCGATACGATATAAAGAGTTATTGCATGACTGTTGTAGCCTCAGAGTGCTCACAGAAAAAACTCTCCAATGGTTAATTTAAATCTAGCGTTAACAAACCTTTCAGAAACAAAAAATGTTTCAAATGGCTCTGAGCACTATGCGACTTAACTTCTGAGGTCATCAGTCGCCTAGAACTTAGAACTAATTAAACCTAACCATCCTAAAGACATCACACACATCCATGCCCGAGGCAGGATTCGAACCTGCGACCGGAGCGGTCGCTCGGCTCCAGACCGTAGCGCCTAGAGCCGCACGGCCACTCCGGCCGGCTTTCAGAAACACTTTCCTTGCAGTTAGTTGTCTGTACGTCTGCCTCCTTAAATTATTTTCCTGTCAACACAACGAAACATATTTACCAATTTTAGTGCCTCATCTCCTAATACCATTCCATCACTATCGCCTGATTTTCTTGAACTACAATCCACTAGCCTTTTATTTGTTTCATTAATGTTCATTTCATAATCTGTTTTGAAGACACTATGCATTCTGAATAAGTTATCTTCCTAGTCCTTTTTCATCTCTCAGTTAATTTCAATGTCACTAGCACTCTTCAAAGATTTTGTTTCTACTCTCTGAAGATTAATTCTGTTTCCAAAATTCTACTTGGTTTCTTTTACTACTTGCTGTCTATACAGGTTGAATAACAACGCAGTCAGACTACAAATCTGTTTCATTCTCTTCTTATATAATGCTGCAGAACTCGTGTAACTGCCGTTTGATATCTGTAGAAGTTTTAGTTGTTACGACTTCCTTTGCACGCTGTGTAGTTCTTTGTTGGATACAGGAGCGAGGAACAAATGCCTTTGATGAACTGAGAATTCGGATATTAATTTATATTACGTCTAATATCAAATAGCAAAAAGGAAAGTACATAGCTTTGTTGCAGTTTATTGCTGCGTCAGTTGCTTACGGTAGATCTGAATGTAGTATTGTGTACTGATACAAAAGGTTTATAAATCTGTCACTCTTCAGTACAATATCTATTCAGAATTGATTGGCGACTCCATGGAGTGTTCTGTGCACCACCTCCAGGTAATGGATGTAATTGGAAGGAGAAACAGCATTGGTGCTATTTTTTGTTTTATTATCCGCAAAATCGATTTTCGGTCACTTAGTGACCATCCTCAGTTCTATAATATACAATTTAAATTGGTAGGCACTGGTATCAACAAGCTTAGAGCGATCACATAAACCCATGAACTACTCCATGGAGTGTTCTGTGCACCACGACCAGATAATGGATATAATTGGAAGGAGAAACAGCATCGGTCGTATTTTTTTGTTTTATTATCCGCAAAATCGATTTTCGGTCACTTAGTGACCATCCTCAGCGCTGTAATATACAATTTAAATAATTTATGTGTTCGCTCCAAGCTTGTTGATACCAGTGCCTACCAATCTGAGTTGTATATTACACTGAGGATGGTCACCGAAAATCGATTTTGCAGATAATAAAACAAAAAAATACGAGCAATGCTGTTTCTCTTTCCAATTATATCTATTCAGAAGATGTGGAGTCCTGACCACTATGGAATTCTCTAAATGTTATACAAGTGGCAAACTCACAAAATTATCCTACGACATGAATGTTCAAACTTCAGTGCTCCCGCTCCTTCTACTCATTAGATGAATTTTTGGATATAGTAAGTGAGTAATTTCCCAACCCCCACAAAAACAAAAAAAATTTAAAGTATAGAGTGTCATGTAATAGTTTGTGTAATGTAATATCTTGTATAGACACATTTTATTAACCTGACACGTTCCACATCATTACGAAGTGTCGTATTCATGATCTATGGAACAAGTACTAATCTAATCTAATCTAATTTAAAAGGGGATGCTTCCATCTCATTGGCAGCGGTGTAATTGTTCGTGGCAGGCAGCGCTCTCGTGCCGCGGTGGCGGCTGTACGAAACGAGGCTGCGTAACTGGCGGCGCGCGTATTTCAAACTGAGGCCGACCGGATAGCAGCCGCTAACGCAGTAATTAACCTTTTGCCTTATGTATTTTATTCGTGCTACTTTAATAATTTCAAAGAGTGGTTTACAGTTAACATTCAAAAATGCTTTAGGTTTGTCTTTCTTCAACTTATAAAGTAAGTTATAGAGTCTGTATTGTCTCTCGTTTTTTAACATTTCTTAATCGTACCCTTGAAAAGTTTTGACAATGATTCTCCAAACAAAATGCAAAATCTTATATTATAAAACGTGTTTCAGTGTTGCTCTGATTCTGACTGTTGCTGTTGGTATTGCTTTAAACAAAATGCATTGTAATATCTTCACAGCAAATAATCAATATGACGGTTCAATAACTTATTTTTATATCGAAATAAGTATAACAGACATAATTCCTAGATCTTTCAGAATCCGACCATCACAGATATAGCGGCTCAAATGCCACCACGATGTCAGTCACACGAGAAAAAGTGACTTTCCTCGGGACAATGTTCAACAAATATGCAAAGTGCTACCAGGACAGATAGAAAAACTGAGTGAAATAAGTTCAAAATGGTTCAAATGGCTCTGAGCACTATGGGACTCAACTGCTGAGGTCATTAGTCCTCTAGAACTTAGAACTAGTTAAACCTAACTAACCTAAGGACATCACAAACATCCATGCCCGAGGCAGGATTCGAACCTGCGACCGTAGCGGTGAAATAAGTAACCTATAGATATTAACAGATCTATGACAGACCTAACGCCAGAGATGTAACTGTGGTGTCACCGCCAGACACCATACTTGCTAGGTGGTAGCCTTTAAATCGGCCACAGTCCGTTAGTACATCGGACCCGCGTGTCGCCACTATCAGTGATTGCAGACCGAGCGCCGCCACACGGCAGGTCTAGTCTAGAGAGTCTCCCTAGCACTCGGCCCAGTTGTACAGCCGACTTTGCTAGCGGTGGTTCACTGTCTACATACGCTCTCATTTGCCAAGACGACAGTTTATCATAGCCTTCAGCTACGTCATTTGCCACGACCTAGCAAGGCACCATATTCAGTTACTATTCTGAACAGATACTATTGTGAATCATGTACCGTCAAGAGTAACGTTCATCATTAATGGATTAAAGGTAAGTATCAAACTAATTACGTCCGTTTTTTGAATTCTAATTCCATGTCATGTTCAAGATCTCACGTCAGAACAGTCCTTCCCTCCTCACGCCAGCCTGCGTGAGCTGAAACGCATTTCGGCCTCCTCTAGTAACACGGTGTTGGCTCTTCTGCCAACACAACAGTAACACTCCATAAGGCACCACGATCTCACTGCAGACAACTTTAAGTGATTACCTTCGAGGTAGTCGTTAACAAAATATTCGAAATACTATTAAGAAGGAAAGAACAACTATGTGAGCCAAAAATAATAGTTGCAACACTAGAAAGAAATCATGTAAAGTTAAAAATAACTACAAAGCGATGTTATGACTACTTACCAACAAGTTCCCACAACAAATATTAAGTATATTTGAGTGCCAAGTGCAGGAGTTGTGTTATGTAATATTCAAAACTTATATTACCATTGTGACACTACGTTTTAAGGTTTCTGTACTATGGGAGGTGGCAGTGTTGTTTGTAGCATTTGCCATGGTGACCGTCATTAAATATCTCAACATATGGACGATATCTAACTCGTTGGTTACTGAAGGTTGTGCTGGAAGCGTGGAGAGCTTTAAAAACAGGCCTCAGTGCACGTTTGTGTGGCGTCAGCAATGTAGTGTTACTGCTGGCCGACACAAATGAATGAAGCCTGAGGCCCATGTTACACTGTCGTGCGACTTCTAGTTCACTGGAGCTACTACGCCACCGCAACATTTTTCGTTATAGTTGATCGGGGATGGAACGTGCATTAAATCGCCTGTGCAACAGCATGTGTTGGCGGCAAACGCATTGCTCGGAAAGAAGGAAATAGAAACGTTTGTGGGTGAAACCGTGGATAGCGATAATAGAAGCTAGAAGTGTTCACAAGCATTTTCTTCGTGACCTAAAGTGCGAGAACATGAATGACAACGAAAATCATTTTAGAATGTGCCCCCTCATATTTACATACACGATATTTCAGAAATTCCTTTTCTCAATTTCATTCCTCATACTTGATGTTTTTCGAAAACCTACAACAGTGTCATTTACGATATAAATAGGGAGACATTGCACTAGATGCGTATTTTTTTCATACTCCGTATGAAGCGTTTCGAGAATTTATTCTCATTATCAAGAGAAATATTTATATCGGTATTTTATATGGTGTTTGTATGCATTTGGTTCTGCCTTTCTTGGGTTGCAGCTATGTTTTTATGGTTTACTGCAATCGGACAGATTTCTTTTGTCCGATTTTCCGAAACATCACGTAAAATAACTTGATCATGAGAATAAATTCTCGCAAATCATCGCTTAACTGGTGCAGCGATTCTTTATTTAAATCGTGAATGAAATTTCTGCTGAACGTCTTATGGCTGGGTTAAGATTCTTAGGCGAAAGCTATTCCATGTTGTAACAGATTACTTCATATTATTCCAGGAACATATCAACCAATACACTCATCTCCTAAGGATTAATTTACAAAATTTTTAGTAGATTATTTAAAGTACAAGTAAATACGTTTATGTTGCCTATACTTTGAAAACACGAGGCTTTTCACATCTCATTTTTATACACACGAGCGCACATACACACATGTATATAGGGTGGAGCCCATCCACGCTCACAACCGACGTGGTGACCATCTAAAAGGATCAGTTATCACCTCCGTATTTGTTAGTTGCTAATAGAAGGCTTCATGGATTGTGCGACCGTGATGTTATCCATGCGTCTGGGCAGAATTACCCACTAACATAGTTGTATCGAAGAGATAGATAGTGGGCTAAAAGCGAACGAAGATTAACGGTTTCAAGGGCAGAGGAAAAAAGTGCAATCGCAAACGCAAAGGGAAAAGAACCTTTCCGGTAGTCTGGTTGGGTAGAAAGAGCGGTAGCGGTTTCTTGCTGTCTGCAACAGATCATGCAAAAGTAGGTTGGGTACGGGTATGGGATCGTGCAATGCTCGGTACCGTTGTCACAGCTTAGGACGTCGTATAGTGTGTCAGTCCTTTGGACTGTCCTTTGGACTGCTGGACCGGCCACCTTGCGAAGTCTCCTGAGGCAGTTGCAGCGTCTGTACGTGTAACACGCCAAGATTGCTACGTAAGTGGTCGATTGGCCATAAACCGATCAGTGTGTAAAGATTTAGGTTGGGGTAGTGTGCGTTTAGTGTTCAGGATAGCTTCCCTGCTTTGCCGGTTGTTCGGCAACTGTACGACTGGGGGGGACAGTTAATTTTGCTGTGGTAAAGGGTTCAACAGTATTTGTCATTTTTGTGTGTTGGTGTTAACTATAGTTGGTTAATTGCCCGTAAGTAGTAGTGTTTTTGGGCGTTTGTGTCTCCGCCTATGGTTGTGACCGTAGTTACCCAGGCTAAGGATGAAAGGACTGTTAGTGTTTCGTTTTCTTGTACAATCGTACGGCGAATTTTTTAATACCTCCGTGAGTTCTCCATGAAGATCCGCGATGCGTGTGTATTGTGGAGCATTGCTTGTGATACGTGTGATCTGCCTCCGGTGCTGCGTATCCCCAAACAGGAGCTGCATAAGTCATGAGTGGTCTAAACAGTGTCGTGTACACTGAACTCGGCAATCTCCTGTTCAATGTGCTTTGCCTGTTGAGCATGAGGTAAAGCTGTTTGAGTCTTTTCTCGGTTCATTACGTATTCAGTGTGATCCCCCCAAGTAAGTTTCAGGTCCAGCCATATACCGAGCTGTAGGTTTGCCTTTCTTCAACTTATCTTCTAAAGTAAGTTATAGAGTCTGTATTGTCTCTCGTTTTTTAACATTTCTTAATCGTACCGTTAAAAAGTTTTGATAATGACTCACCAAATAAAATTCAAAATGATATATTAGAAAACTCGTTTCAGTGTACTCTGATTCTGACTGATGGGAGAGCAGTTGAATTCCAAACAGTTGCTGTTGAGTTAAACAAAATGCATTGTAATATCTTCACAGCGAATAATCAATATGATGCTTCAATAACTTATTTTGATATTAAAATAAGTATAAGAGATGTAATTCCTAGATCTTTTGAGGCTTGCCGCCGTGGCCGTGGCATTTCAGTTCGGAACCACGCTACTGCTACGGTCGCAGGTTCGAATCCTACCTCGGGCATAGATGTGTGCGATGTCCTCAGGTTAGTTAGGTTTAAGTTGTTCTAAGTTCTAGGGGACTGATGACCTCAGATGTTAAGCCTCATAGTGCTCAGAGCCATTTGAACTATTTTTAGATACCGAGTTATCTGACTTTTTTAAAACGCAAAGGTGTTGGGCGTCTGTGTAGTGTTATTTTTCTGCAGTTCTGGTGTTTGTGCAGGTCTTTCGATTTGTATGTGAACACAAGACTCGCGCTTCTCGCGTTTACTTCAACGCGCCATCGTTCCTGCCAAGGTCCGGCAGTTCTGTGTGCCGTCTGTAATTTTGAGTTAATGATTGACGGTTTCCAGTCTTGCGCTAGGCTTGCGCTGTCATCCACGTAGATGAATACCGCCGTCTTTTGTGTAGCTGCGGAGTCACTGATGTACAGGTTAAGCAACAGGGGCCCAGGGATGATGCCTTTC